>NC_056726.1:484584147-484669147 GCF_019279795.1 Protopterus annectens | reverse complement strand
CTTTAATTGCATTCCAGAAGACCCATGTCCAACTATTAGCACAGGAGCTGGAGAGACTGAGTGGGAGAGGATGGGATTGAGCAGCCAACCATGGTCCACCATCACATGTGTTTTCTTTTCTTTGTAACTATCATCAGGGAGCAAGGCAGCCTGACTTGCTGCATTTTCTGACATCTGCAAGAATGAATGTTTAATAACTGCAAAATAGAGCCTAGCATGCCACTTCTGCAAGTGTTGTTCCTCTTGGATGGGAGGTTGCATACATGCAGAAGCACCATGTACCTTCTGAAGTCTGCTGTACCAGAGCTTGCAGGCTGCCACAAAGTTTGGAATAGGATAGTTTGCAGGATCTGCAGACTGGCCTGCTGCCTAACACCTGCCTATCAGCTCTACCATGGAAAAAAGGGGCTTGGAGGGCTCTTATTGGGTCAGTCATACAGAAAAATCAAAAACAAATTTAAAAAAGTCTAAAAGAAGTTCACATTTTTCTTTGTATTTGATTGCATGTGTCTCTGGAAACATTGGATTTGAAGTAGTTAACTTCATTTGATCAGTAACCTGTGGGTATCGGATCCGACCTGGATCCGAGCCGGCAGCTTTCCAAGCTTGAGATCCAAGCTCTAAGCTCCTCCCCTTACCCATAATACCCTGCCATCTCCTTTCAACCCCCAGATCTCATTTGCTGCGGCTTCTACAAGCACGAGTTACGAGCTCCTGGTTAAGAGTAAGTGAGTAGTTGTTAAAATAATTTCTTTTTTGTGAGTAGTGTGTGTGTGTCAGATTGTTCACTTATCGACCTTCCCTTTTCTGTCTTATCTTAGTTTTTTAATACTTCTATCCCACCCTTAGTCTTGTGTGTGTGAGTGCGTGTGGTAAGTATCTAGGATGGCCGAAGGCCCTAAGGCCATTTTCTCTAAATGCTCTGAGTGTGGCCATAAGTTTTTCCCAGCCGATGGCCGCACTCAGTGCGTTCTTTGCCTGGGGGTTGCACACCTCTCATCAGGCTGCCATATTTGTGTAGCTTTTAACCCCTGGGCCCTGAGGGATAGGAGGAACAAGCTTATCCTGGCGGGTCTTATACCCTCAGACTCAGCTTCTTCCTCCTCTCCCTCAGTGGCTCCAGCCATGGCTGGGGCTGTTCAGCCTGCTACCTTGTCTCCCCTGGCTGGGACTCAAACTCCCGTTGTTTGCCAGGGAGAGAAAGAAACAAGGAAAATAGAAAGGAGAGAGAGGGAGAAAGAGAAGGAGAGAAAAAGAGAGAGGGATAGAGATAGACAGAAGCACAGGAGCCACAAGCGGCGGGCCAAGTCAGCCCCTTAGACCCCACCGGCTAAACTCCTTTCTTCCCCTTAGAAGATTCCCCGGTCCTCTGCCTTTCGGCACTGCTCTCCACGCTTCTCGCCGGAGCCAGAGGAGGAGCCCCGTCCATCTTCGAGGTCGTTGCGGCGGCCCTCCAGGCCAGCTTCGGCAGCCACGTCTAGGTCTAACCAAAGCCTCTTCGATGCCGACATGGACCGGATGATGCGTCGCTTTCTACAGACCTAAATGTAGATGGGAGTTCAGCCACTTTTTTCGCCCCCCTAGCTCCTTCTCCGATCCACTATCGGGTTTTGGAGCTGTCGGATCCGAGTAGTCTCGGAGCCGGGGAGTTGTCGGCACCGATAGTGGTTGCTACTTCGCCGGCTGTGCCTTCCAGTTTGCCAGATCCTTTTCCGGATCCGAGCTTTCGGAGCCAAGGGCTGGGCATCAGATCCGAGAGGGCTGGTGTGTCTTCGGCTCTGTTGCGGTCGAGGCACACCTCTCTTTCGGATCTGATCGCTTCGGTCCCCATGTCAGACCCAAGGGTGTTGATCACGGATCCCAGACAGAGTAGTTCACCCTCGACGTTCGACGTCGTGGAGAGGGTTCTCTCGAGAGATTCGAGACCCCCCTGCTCTTACTATATGTCCAGCCACCACTCCATTGCATATGGGCCTGTCCTCCATCGTCCGGTCCCAGGGACAGCCTGTGTCAATGTCCCAGACAGTTCCTTCAGAGGAACAAGACCCTGTTGGTGAGCTCTCCTCGGACAGCCCCCCTGAGGAGATCCCTCACAAATGCAAGTGTAAGAGGAGGCACTTGGACTCCCCCAAGTCCCTCACGGAAGACACCGCCTTAGAGGAAGGAGAAGGTTCCCCCAGGTCACCCCCCGAGGACCTCTCCTTTGGAGACATTATGGAAATGCTGCGCTTAAAGGGGGGGGGTGGGCAGCCCAAAATCCTTCCTCGGATGAGTTGGTGTTTCTGGAGGCATTCGACGCAGGCCTGCCTACCTCTTGGGTGTCCCCTCCGGCCGACCCCCTGGTGGACCTGATCACTTCCAGGGCGTGGAAGGAACCGGACACTAGAGCCAATCTCCAGGAGGCCTGATAAGATTCTTAGCCCCCCCGATGGATAGGACAGCGTGGAGCAAAGGTTCCCCCGTAGATGCCATGGTGGTAGCGGCTGCCACCAAGAAGGAATTATCACAAGATAGTTCCTTGGTCCATCCTCCTGATAAGGAGTCTCGGACGATGGACCGTATTGGAAAGCAGATGTTTGCTTCAGCTACCTTCTCTGTAAGGGCGCTGAATTACTTGGCCCATGTTATTAGGCTTCAGTGAGATCTGGTCAAAGAATACTCTGAGTCTCCCCCAGAGTCCATGTCGGCCGAGGACAAACGAGCCCTCTCGACTTGCATGGCCACTCTAAAAGCTGTGTCAAACACGTCTATGCGGCTACTCTCCCATGCCTCGGAGGAAGCCGCTAAAACCAGCAAATCAGGCATCGCCTTAAGGCGTGTCATGCCTGGCTCCGACTTTGCGACTTTGTGGAACCCTTCAAGGTGTCCTTCGCTAACGCTCCCTTCGGTTCTACCCTATTCGGGAAGACCGTCCGAGATACGCTGGTTCAGAGTGAGAAAGATGGGAAACTGCTGTCTGCTGTCGGAATCCACTTCTCGGCTCCTCAAAGGTCCTTTTCTAGGAACCATAGAGGACAAAAGAAGATGTGGTTCCGGAAGTCTCAGCAGTCCCGTTACGCTTTGGACCCTTCGTCCTTCAGAGGCAGAGGGGGACAAAGTGGATGCCGGCCCAGAGGCAGAGGGGGCCCGAAGAATTTTGGGTCGCGAGAACCTTTCTCTGATCGACCCACACAGCAGCACTGAGGGATTGCCCGACTGCTCCTCTCTGGATATAGTCGGGGGGCGTTTTTCAAAGCACCTGGCACAATGGGAGTCCATCATGACGGATCGCTGGGTGCTTCGTGTAATATCCAGAGGTTACTCTATCCCCTTCCTAAACTTACCTCCTCGATCGAGGTGCCTCCTCGATGTACCACCCAGTCAGAGGGAGGCTGCAGCTTTAGAAATAGAAAAGCTGCTAGAAAAAAGAGCCATCCAGCATGTCCCCCCAGACCAGTTTGGGTTAGGCAGTTACTCCAGGTTCTTTTTGGTGCCAAAAAAGACGGGGGACTTGAGGCCAATCCTCGACCTTTCTACTACGAACCTCTTCATTGCCAAGGAGAAATTCCAGATGGTCACACTTCAATCTATTCTCCCCTTGTTGCAGGAGAATGACTGGATGTGCTCCATAGACCTCAAGGACGCGTACTGCCACATTCTCATGGACAGGCATTCCAGGCGGTTCCTCCACTTTTGGCTAGGGGCCAGTCACTTCCAGTTCAGGGTCTTACCCTTCTGCCTCATCACAGCCCCCAGGGTGTTCACCAAGGTCGTAGCGGTTGTAGCAGCCCACCTGAGGCTTCAGAGAGTACAGGTTTTTCCATACCTAGACGACTGGCTCCTTACAGCTCCCACCAGACATCAACTTTGCTTAGCCAGGGATTATTTCCTGCTCCTGGCTTCACAGTTGGGGATCACTATAAACCACAGGAAATCATTTCTTCAACCTGCCCAAGTCTTGGACTTCATAGGGGCCAGGATAGACACGCTTCAAACCAAGGCCTTTTTGACGTCGGACAGACTTTCCATCGGCGGAATTAGTTCTGAGAGCTTTAGGGTCCATGGCAGCGGCAATCAATCTTTCGCCGTTAGCGCGCTTGTACATGAGAGTCCTCCAGTGGACCTTGCAGGTTCAGTGGTCGATCCTTCAGCATCCGTTGGACTCTCCAATTCGCCTCAGCAGAGTTTGCAGGGATTCCCTCCTGTGGTGTTTCCAGTCTTGGGAACTTCGGGAAAAACGACCATTTATAATGCCGCAACCCCAAGCCACGGACGCTTCTCGCCTTGGGTGGGGGGAACATTGCATGGGCAGGACTGTCCAAGGTACTTGGACTCAGAGTCCGTGCTGCATATTAATGTTCTGGAGATGAGAGCGGTGTTTTTAGCGTTGTAGGCCCTTCATGCCCTTCTCCCTCCAGGGACTATTGCAATTCAGACAGACAACATGTCGCAGTGGTCTGGTACATCAACAAACAGGGGGGAACCAGGTCTTACCCTCTTTGCCGAGAGGCCATGAGAGTTTGGGATTGGGCGATATCTACCAACCGCTTTCTGTTAGCAACGCACATTCCGGGTCGGTCCAACATCCTGGGGGGCAAGCTGAGTCGAACTATCCTCTCACCTTACGAGTGATCTCTGAACCCCTTAGTAGCGAATCAGATCTTCTGCAAGTGGGGCCAGCCTTGCTGCGATCTCTTCACATCTCCTTCAAACGCGAAGTGCAGCGAGATTTTCGTTCTAATTCCCCCCCCTCCGGGGGAAGCCCCAGAGATGCTCTACTTCATGCTTGGCCATCCGGTCTTCTTTATGCTTATCCTCCTCTTCCATTGATGACAAACTTCTTACAGAAAGCTCGTCTGTTGCGGAACAAAATTATCCTCATAGCCCCATTCTGGCCTCGTCAAACCTGGTTCCCTTTTCTACGGTCTCACCTCATAGCTCCTCTTTGGACCTTAGATCCCATTTTGGATCTGATATCTCACCCGTTGGGATTGGAACCCCCGAATCTGGTCGACCTCAAGCTCTCAGCTTGGTTGATCCAGTTCCATTAGTTGCTAGGACTCCCGGTATCTCGTCAGCAGTGAGATCCATCCTGGTAGCGCCTCGTAATCCCTCTACCAGGTAGGTTTACAATAGCAAATGGAAGCATTTTTCCATCTGGGTCTCCGATAGGAATTTGGGCCCTTTCACGGCTCCTATTCCAGCAGTGCTTGATTTCCTATCTCACATCTTTCAACAAGGGGCCAGCTCTTCTACTGTAAAGGTACAGATGGCTGCTATATCCCATTTCCACATTGGAGACAATTTCAGTCCCTTAGCCTCCACTAAGATCTGTAAGACTTTCTTAAAAGGCACCTTTCTCTTAAGGCCTCCCATTAGAAATGCCGTTCCCCCATGGGACCTGACTTTGGTCCTTTAGGCTCTCACTGGACTCCCCTTTGAACCTGCAGCTAAGGTTGAATTGAAATTCCTATGTTGGAAAACTGCCATCTTAATAGCTATCACCTCAGCCAGAAGGGTGTCGGAACTTCAGGCCCTCTGTATTAAGCCCCAGTATCTTGTCTTCCATAAAGACAGGGTCTCTCTCAGGACTAATCCAACCTTTTTACCTAAAGTGGCTTCTGAGGCGAACATCAATCAGTTTAAGCTGTCAGTTTTTCCCCTAACTATCAGAATAAAGGGGAATATAAACTTCATCTTTTAGATGTACATAGACAGTTGCATTTTTATTTGGACAGAACAGCTGCCTTTCGAAAATCTGAGCAGCTCTTTGTTTCTTTTGCAAAGCCCTTCTTGGGGAAGCCTTTGTTGAAGGTGACTCTAGCCAGATGGATCTCTAGATGCATTTTACTTTCATACAAGATTTCTGGTCTGCCTGAGCCCTTAGGGGTCCATGCTCAGTCAACCCGTTCAATGGCTACTTCTGCTGCCTTTTGGTCAAAGATTCCCCTGGATGATATTTGTTCTGCAGCTACTTGGGCCTCTTCACATACCTTTTATCTCTCATTATAAGCTGGATTTGATCTCCAGAGGTAGAGCAGCCTTTGGCTCTGCAGTGCTCCGGAATATCCTTCCTTGTGGACCTCCCAAGTGTTTTGGTAGCTGGGGACTTTGTCCCACAGGTTGCTGATCAAATGAAGTTAACTACTTCAGATAAAGAAGTTATGTACTCACCATAACATTCCATCTGAGTAGGTAACTTCATTTGTCAGCAACTGACCCTCCCTCCTTCCCCCTAACTGGGTTCTTTAGATACCTGGACCATAGTTTTGGTCCCAGTTTTTCTTAAACCTTAGGTTAGGTTTTACCTTTCAGGTTGTGGTATTGTCTTGTGATATTGTATAAATGGGCAAACACGATCTGGGGGTTGGAAGGAGATGGCAGGGTATTATGGGTAAGGGGAGGAGCTTGGAGCTCGGATCGCAAGCTTGGAAATCTGCCGGCTCGGATCCGATACCCACAGGTTGCTGACAAATGAAGTTACCTACTCAGATGGAACGTTATGGTGAGTACGTAACTTCTTTATTGTGCACTATTTGTGTGTAATATCCAGCATTAAGAAGTCCGAGCTTATCTTCCTGTGAAATTAAGACATTGGTAGGAGTAGTTTTTTTGTGTGAAAACACTTGCATTGTCTGTGCCCTTCAAGGCTGATTTAGATTTTTTTAAAACCTTCATTAAGTTATCAGCTAAATTGTGTATTCAGCTGTGGTTGGCTACAAGAAGTCCTGCCTCTAAAAGCATTTGGAAATATAATGCTGATATAAGTGTGTGTGTGTTTATATGTATGTGTGTGTATATATATATATATATATATATATATATATAATTTTTTTTGTGTGTGTGTTTTGTGAACATATCTCAGGCTTAAGTTCCAAACTTTCTTTACTTGATTTTACTTGCGTCCTGTTTCAGTCTCACCCAGTTGTTGTGTTCTTAAAAGTTGGTGGCTTTTGAGTTGCCTGCCTCTGGTATAAATTTGATATTGAACACTTTTCCTAGGCCTATCGCATCAGCTCATTCTGTTGTGTACAGTGAGATCATTTAGGAAGGTCCACCCCCTTGGTTTCTTAAGCTTGAATTATCTTCAGTTTCCTCACTTCCCACTTAACTAAAAAATACTCATTTTATTCAGCTGCTTTTACTGTTTTCCTACATTATTACTTTATTTTGCTTTTACTACTTGTTCTTACAGTGTTTAATTGCATTTATTCGGCTGCATTTATAACTGCTTGTTAGCCTGATTAAATATTAATTGTTACTGTATCTTAGTTTTGGTTAAAGGACGTGCTTCAGGACAGTTATTTTACATTAAGAAGATTTGTGGTGTGCATTCTTGTGGGAGGGCAGGGTAGCCTCTGTCCTTCTGAGATGGGAATTGCTGGGTGGTGGCCTATTTTGCTTGGTGTTCTAAGTGTCTGTTCTGTTTTAAGCTCCAAACCGGTTATTTTACATTAGGAATATTTGTGGTCTAGACTCTTGTGGTAGGAGAGTGTAGCCTACACCCTTCTAAGCTGGTAATTGCTGATTGAAGGCTCTTTGTGTCTGTTCTGAAAGTGTCTTAGTTCTGGTGTAAGCACCTGAGCTCCAAACCACTTACTTTACTTTGGGAGAGTTGTGGTCTAGATTCTTGTGGTGGGAGAGAGTGGCCTACACCCTCCTAAGCTGGGAATTGCTAGTGAAAACTTATTGTGCCTTTTTATTCTAAGTGTATTTAATCTGGTGTAAGCACTTGGGTTCCAAACCACTTACTTCACATTAGGAGGATTTGCGGTGTAAACTCTCATAGCAGGAGAGGCTAGCCTACACCCTTCTGGCTGGAAATTGCTGGTGAGTTGCTGTAATCTGAAGTTGTTAACTTAATTTGATCATCAACCTGTAAGTTTCAGATCCGATATGGATCCGAGCCAGCAGCTTTCCAAGCTAAACTCCAAGCTCCTCCCCCTTACCCATACTACACTGCAACCTCCTTCCAACCCCCAGATCTCACTTGCCACAGCTTCGCCAAGATGTGAGCCCTGAGCCCCAGGCAGGTAGAGTAGGGTTTCCTTGCTTAAACTGTTGAAAAGTTAGTCTAGTGTGCGTATGTAGTGTTTGCCTATCCCCTCTTTTCCTCCCCCGGGTTTTCTGTGCAGAAAGTACAAAAAAAAAGCCAGTAGGGCTTTAGTTAGCCTTATTTTTTATTGTGGAGGTTGAGATGTCGGACCCTCAAAAACAGACTTTCTCCAAATGCCCAGTGTGTGGCCATAAGTTGTCACCGTCTGATGGCCACACTCTGTGCGTCATGTGTTTGGGGGTTCCCCACCTTTCTTCAGGCTGCAAAATATGTGCAGCCTTTAATCCATGGGCCCTGCGGGACCAAGTTAATTTTGGCTGGGCTTCTCCCGGCAGAAACTGTTCCTTTTTCTCCCTCCTCTACTGCCACGAATGTGGCCATATCAGCTTCAGGGCCTCCTCCCCTGTCTGGGACTCACACTCCCGTTTCCAAACAGGGTGACAAAGAGGCCAGGAAGGAAAAACATAGGGAGAGAAACAGAGAGAGAGAGAGACAGAGAGGGGTTGTAAGAGGCCTGTGGATCTGATGGATCTTTCGGGTCCTCCTGATAAAGTTGCTACCGCAATCAAGACGTCTAAGCCGCCTTCCCCTCTGCTCCGATCGCCTAGATTTTCTCTGGAGCTGGAGGAGGTTCAGCCTGCTTTGAGGTTGTCCATGCATCGGTTGTCCATGCATCGGCCCTGTCAGCCGACGTCAGTGGCGTCCTCCAGATCTACAAGAAGCCACTCGGATGCTGACATGGCCCATATGATGAGAAGGTTCATACAGACTCAGATGTAGATGGGAGTGTTGCTGGCTCCCCCTCTTGCCGGGGTGGGGAGTTCGGCTCCAATGTTTGCCCCGATAGCTCCTTCTCCAATCCATCCCCGGGTTTCAGAGTCCCTGTATCAGAGCAGCCCTGGAGTCAGGGGGTCGGCACCGCTGGTTCCCCCAACCTGGATGCTGATCTTGCCCTCGAGTATGTCAGATCCTATCTCTGATCTGAGATCTTGGAGCCGTGATTTGTGCGTCGGATCCAGGGGGTCTGTCTGTTCCGGGTTCGGCTCCAATCCCTTTGTTGGATCCAAGGCACGGTTACTCATCTTTCTAGTTTTAGAGAAGCCGGTTCCCTTCGGCCTTCATTGTGGAGAGGGTTCTCTCAGGAAGATCGAGACCCCTCACTCTTTCCTCTGAGTCCGTCCCTGCTCCCTCGCTGCTGTGCGTCTTGTATCATTCCGTCCTCTCAGGGACAGCCTGTCCCTGATACACCCCAGATGGTTCCCCTTGAGGAATATGAAGCTGTTTGTGAGCCCCCCCCCCCAAGGAGATTCCTCGCAAGTGCAAGAGGAGGCACATGGACTCCACGGAGTTTCTCACAGAGGATACAGACTTGGAGGAAGGGGAAGGCTCCCCCAGATCACCTCCTGAAGATGTCTCATTTGGAGACATAATGGAAGTCCTCCATCGGAGGGGAGGTTGGTCCACCCAAAAGCCTTCCTCGGACGAGTTTGTATTCCTGGAGGTGTTCGACGCAGGCCCATCTACCTCTTGGGTGTCCCCCCTGGCTGATCCTCTGGTGGACCTCATTACCACCAGAGTTTGGAAGGAGCCGGGCACTGTAGAACCTATACCTAAAAGGTCAGACAAGATTTTGAGCCCTCCCTACAGATAAGCCTGCATGGAGTAAGGGTTCCCTAGTTGATGCCATGATGGTGGCGGCAGCCACTAAAAAAACTAGCGCAGGAGAGTTCCTCAGTCCGTCCTCCAGACAAGGAGTCTCGGGCAATGGATCGCCTCAGAAAGTTGGATGTATGCTTCAGCTATCTTTGCCATAAGGGCCCTGAACTACATGACCCACGTGTTTAGACCACAGTGCGACCTCGCGAAAGAGTATGCTGAGTCTCCCCCGGAGTCCATTTCGGCCGAGGATAAACGCTCATTCTCGGCATGTATGGCCACTCTTTAAGTCGGTGACTAAAACGTCCTTGCCTTTACTCTCTTATGCCACCGTGGGAGCCGCTAGGGCGGCCGGGTCTGGCATTACCATGAGGTGTCACACCTGGCTCCAGCTTTGCGATTTTTCGGAACCTTTCAAGGTGTCCTTTGCGACACGGTTCGACCCTGTTTGGGGAGACCGAGATACACTAATCTAGAGTGAGAAGGATGGAAAGATGCTGTCAGCCATTGGAATCCGCTTCTGTAACCCTCAAAGGTCCTTTTCCAGGAATCAGCGAGAGCAAAAGAAGTTGTGGTTCCGGAAGTCTCAGCATTCCTGGGACACTCCGGACTCCTTTTCCCTTAGAGGCAGAGGTGGACAAGGTGGACGCCGGCCCAGAGGCAGAGGGGAACCGAAGAACTTTGGGTCACAGGAACCATTCTCGTATCGACCTGCACAGCAGCCCTGAGGGGTTACCCGACTGCTCCACTCTGGAGGCAGTCAGGGGGCATTTTTCGAAGCACATAGCTCAATGGGAGTCCATAAGGTCAGACCGCTGGGTGCTTTGGATAATATCCAGAGGTTATGCCATTCTCTTTCTGATCAGTCCCTTACATCCAAAGCACCTCCCAGACGTTCCGCCTGCTCATAGGGAGGTGTCAGCTTTGGAAATAAGAAAGCTGCTAAACGAAAGAGCAATCCAGTCAGTCCCCCCAGATCAGTCAGGATCAGGCATCTGTTCCAGGTTCTTTTTGGTGCCAAAAAAGACGGGGGACTTGAGGCCGATTCTCGACCTTTCCACGTCGAACCTGTCTGTTGCCAAGGAGAAATTCCAGATGGTTACCTTACAGTCCATCCTTCCGATATCCTTCAAGGATGCATCTGCAGTCATAACATATGGGTTGTCCTGCCTCAGGCAGCCCTTCGGTCGGCCGGATTCCAAAGTCTGGGTCTGGCCTCGGCTGATGTCGCACTTTCCCCGACGTCAGAGCTTCTGGGGTATAAAGGCATCAGCCAACGCCATTTTCCCCCAGTCTTTCTTGCCGCGCGGTGCCCGAAGCAGAAGCTGTTCGCAAGTGCCAGTCGGTCAGATCCAGAGATTTCAGCTACCGAAGACTTCGAAAAAAGCTAAGTACCCCGTTGGGGACTCTTTCTTGCCTCAGCCGATGTCGGACAAAGTAAATAATTGTTTAACTTGTGGGAAACAAATACCTCATAAGGATTTCCATTCTTACTGCCTTCCTTGCTTAGGACCAGACCACGACGTATCAGCTTATTTAGCCTGTGCCTCCTTCAACCGACGGACTCTTAGACGTCGGTCGGAGTTTGCAGAGGAATTTTTTGGAACCGCTTTTGCTTATAAAATGCCGTCGGAGACTCCGACTTCACATTTGGTCAAAAAACGCAAGGAAAAGGACCGACACTTGCGGCCCGCGATTTTGGCTGAAACCACGGCTAGGCCTACCGCGAGTGTCTCGGATTCGGCTGAAACCGAGTCCACGGTTATTACTACTACCGAAACCATACCTCCGACCACCGAGGCCAGACAGGCCTCGGCTGAGTCGGCTTCAGAACTCCCTACCGAAGCTAGTGCTCAAGAATTGTCCGACACCATACCTTTGGACATTTCTTCCCCTGCATATGGGGCAGCTAGGCCCCCAGCTTCTATGTCTATTAAGGCCTTCTCCAGGGTTAAAGCTGCCAAGCTTTCAAAAACTTTGCCTGCCAAATCTACTTCCCAGAGGCCTTCCTCTAGCTCTCAGATCCTCAGTCTTGCTGA
The DNA here is from genome assembly GCF_019279795.1 of Protopterus annectens. Classification (NCBI taxonomy): domain Eukaryota; kingdom Metazoa; phylum Chordata; order Ceratodontiformes; family Protopteridae; genus Protopterus; species Protopterus annectens. The sequence continues at coordinate 484,657,417 of NC_056726.1, read as the reverse complement.
GGACCTTATATCCTTAATTAGGGGTTCCCAACCTCACCCAGACAGGGCCTCCCAACCTCCTCCAGACAAAAGGCCCAGGACTGATCCCTCTGAACCTCTCTCCTCAGATTACTCCACGGATGGATCTGATTTGTCAGACCATCAGGAAGGGGCCTACTCGCCTTATGAGGATTCAGATGCAGAAGATTCTATTCCTTCGGCCTCACCACCTGAAGAATTTTCCTTTGGGGAGACTTTACACTCCATGAGGGAGCACTTTCAATGGCAGGGTCAGGATTTCTCTGATTCTAGAAAAAGATTAAGGACCTTTTTGCATTTGCCCCAGCATAGGCCCTTAGCCATACCACCTGTTCTAACTGTAATTGATGATGTGTACAATGATGTCAGTACTGCACCTGATTCTCTTCCCCCGGCCCCTGCCAAACCTGACAGATATTACAGGGTCCCGGATTCTCACTTCCACCTGTATAAAGCCCATGCTGCAGACCCAGAAACTATTTCTCAGGGTCCTAAAGGGGTTGCAGCTGCTACTGCCAAAAATCCCCTACCCTCTGAAAGAGAGTCTAGAGCATTAGAGAGATGGGGAAAAAAGGATTATACATCTGCTACTCTTTCTGCCAGGGCATTAAACTGTCAATTCCATATGATACAGTACCAAGAATTTTTGTTAGATCAGCTGAATAAGAAGCTTTCTTCTCCTGAACCTTTAGACCGTAAATCCCTTCAGGATTTGGTACACAACTCTCAGCAGGTCAGTAATCATTTCTTAAAATGTGGCTATGATGCACTGGAGGCTTCATTTAGATCAGCTATGACTGGGGCAGTAATTCGTAGGCATGCCTGGCTGAAGGAGCAATCTTTGCCAGACCATGTCAAGGCTAAACTCCTCGATGCTCCAATGGAGAAACAAAATTTATTTGGCTCCCCTGCACAGGAGATTCTAAGGAAGGTGGAAGAAAAAGCAAAATCTGTGCAAACAGTAAAGGAATTCCTGCATGTCCAACCTCTGAGGTTCAGCAGATACTGGCCTACAAAGAATTGGTCCGTTCCAGACACCTCCGGAGCACAGAGTGGCAGGAACAGACGCCCTAGAGGCAGAGGTCAATCAAAGGGTGCCTTCAGGGGCATCAGTGGCAGCCTGCCAACCAGAGGAGTAGTGCCACAGCTACAACTACAACCACTACCACAGGACAGACCCAATGACTTGACTCTGATTCCGCCTACCAGGGATCAACTGGAAGCTCCCTTGGGCGGAAAGCTGGCTTTATTCTCGAAAAACTGGCATTGCATTACAAAGGATACATGGACATTGCAAACAATAGACAAAGGATACAGGTTTTACTTCCACACTTTGCCAAAAAGGGGCGGAATGCCAAACCTTCCACCAAACCAGAAGGCAGAGGCTTTAAGACAAATCAGCAATTTACTTCAGATGAAAGCTATAGAAAGGGTACCATCTATAGAACAAGGCCAAGGATTTTACTCCAGATTATTCCTGGTACCAAGAAAAGAAAACCAATGGAGGCCTATTCTCGACCTGTCCGCGCTCAACACTTATCTCATTATGCCAAAATTCAAAATGCTGACCCTACAGCAACTTCTTCCCATGCTGGGCAAGGAGTCTTGGCTGGTGACTCTAGATCTCAAGGAGGCATACCTGCACGTCCCTATCCGACCAGATTGCAGAAGACACCTCAGATTTCTTGCAGGATCAGAGCATTATCAATTCTCAGCATTGCTCTTTGGCTTATCTACTGCGCCCAGAGTATTCACGAAATGCCTGGCATCAGTAATTGCACATTGCAGACTTCAGGGAATTCAAATTTATCCATACCTGGACGACTGCCTAATACAAGCGGACAACAAGAAAAAATTGTTAAAGGACTTGGCCTATGTCATACACCTACTGCAGGCCTTGGGATACACAGTCAACATCCAAAAGTCAAGACTAGTGCCATCCCAAAGGATAACCTTTTTGGGTGCGGATCTGGACACAACCACTCAGATGGCTTTTCTCACAGAAGAAAAACAAAAACAACTTCCAGATTATTTCATGATTTTGACAAGACAAACTCAGCTTACTGCAAGGAAAGTCCTGCAGGCCCTGAGTTACATGGCATCCTGCATAATCTTGATTCCGCATGCCAGGCTGCATATGAGAAAATTGCAATGGTACCTAAGGAATGTATGGTCTCAACACAGTCACAGTCTAGAAACCATGATACCAATCATTCCATGCCTTCAAAAGGAATTCCTGTGGTGGGCTCAAGCCTGCCAGTCCAACAGAGGGTTGCCTTTCAACAAACCAAAAACAAGGCAGACCATCACCACGGATGCCTCAGACCGAGGATGGGGAGGCACACATGGAGGACAAATGCATCCAAGGCCTATGGCCTCAAGGACAGCTAAGCATGCACATAAACCAAAAGGAAATGCTGGCAGTGAGGCATGCAATCGAGGCATTCAAACCATTCCTCCAGCAAGGACATCTGTTAATAAGGACAGACAACACCACGGTCATGTGGTACATAAACAAACAAGGAGGCACACATTCCTACCCTCTATGCCGGATGGCAATGCATCTGTGGAACTTATGCCTGAATCTCAATATCCAGCTGCAGGCCAAATTCGTACCAGGAAAAGAAAATTCACTAGCAGACAGCTTAAGCAGAACTACCACGGATGCACACGAATGGATGTTGCATCCAGACATCTTCAAACTCATAACAAAGAAATGGGGAATGCCAGAGATAGATCTGTTTGCCTCCCCACTCAACCACCAACTGAAGAAATTCTGCTCAAGGACATACCACCCACAAGCCTGGAGGGTGGACTCTCTCTCTCTTTCAGCTGGAATGCCCTAACAGTATATGCCTTTCCACCTCTCCCATTGATGTACAAGGTTCTACTGAAGATCAGGGAGGAACAGCCAAAGGTGATACTAATAGCTCCGGACTGGCCAAGACAACACTGGTATCCACTACTGAGAAGCATGTCTCAGGCGAACTCATGGCCTCTTCCCCTATGGCCTCCTCTTCTAACACAGAACAACTTCAAGACCCTACATCCAAACCTGAAAACATTGCAACTAACTGCCTGGAAAATTCCTTAAAACCAAACCAAATTGTTTTATCTCAGAGGGTGAAGGACATCATCCTGGAGGCTCGCAGACCTTCCACAAGGAAGACATACTCAGCTAAATGGAAGAGATTTCTCATTTGGAGCACAACAAAGGGCACAGGTGTCACAGTGGCAAACCTAGCACACATCCTAGAGTACTTAGCAGAATTGTTCCACAATGGCCTGTCTTATTCTTACATTAAGATTCATGCTTCAGCAATTTCAGCAGAATACAATATGGATCCACCTATCTTCTCTCACCCTCTGCTTAGGCAATTTCTGAGAGGGATCAAAAATGTTAAACCTCCAAGGAGACCCCCTCTACCTGCATGGGATCTCAATTTTGTGCTGGAAAAACTGACACTACCTCCTTTTGAACCAGCAGCATCAGCAGACCTACAGTTTTTATCTTGGAAAACTGCTTTTCTTCTGGCAATCACTTCAGCAAGAAGAGTATCCGAGTTACAGGCATTAATGGCAGTGCAGCCTTTTCTTATTTTCCACCAGGATAGAGTGTCACTGAGAACCAATCCTACTTTCATGCCAAAGGTGGTATCCAGGGTATTCTTGAACCAAGCTATTCATTTGCCTACTTAGCTCCGTGCATACATTTGCCAAGCATTACAATCTACCTTTATACTCCAGATCCCGAGCAGGGTTTGCAACTGCAGTTCTGCAGGGGATCTTAACTACACCATCCTTCTCTTAGTACTTCCTCCCCCAGTTTGGCTATGGTATTCTACCCATATGTTATGACTGCAGATGCATCCTTGAAGGACATAGTACAGTTTTGTACCTACCATAAATGTAGATGTCCGATAGGTATGCATCTGCAGTCAGGATTACCCACCCTCCTTCCCCTCTGTGGTATTCCTAGGGTGCTTACCCCTCTTTCAGCTAGCTGGGGGAATCTATTATGGTGTATTTGTTTGTATATATATGTATATAATTTGCTACTGTTTGGAACTTTTCTGCATTTATCCAAATTTAGCCTTCCTAGAGGGCACCTGGCATCTGGGGCAAAAAACACTGAGGAAAATGGCGTCGGCTGATGCCTTTATACCCCAGAAGCTCTGACGTCGGGGAAAGTGCGACATCAGCCGAGGCCAGACCCAGACTTTGGAATCCGGCCGACCGAAGGGCTGCCTGAGTCAGGACAACCCATATGTTATGACAGCAGATGCATACCTATCGGACATCTACATTTATAGTAGGTACAAAACTGTACTTTCTTGCAGGAGGAAGACTAGATGTGCTCTGTAGACTTCAAGGATGCGTACTACCACATTATGATGGACAGGCGATCCAGGAGGTTTCTCCACTTTCGGCATGGAGCCAATCACTACCAGTTCAGAGTCCTACCCTTCGGTCTCACCACAGCCCCCAGGGTGTTTACCAAGGTCATGGCAGTTGTAGCAGCCCACCTGAGTCTTCAGGGCATTCAGGTCTTTCCATACCTGGACAATTGTCTCTTCACCGCCTCCTCCAGGCATCGACTTGTTCAAGCCAGAAATTCTTTCCTTCAGCTGTCAAACATACTGGGTATCACAATAAACATTGCAAAGTCCCCTCTTCAACCCGTTCAGATTCTGGACTTCATAGGGGCAAGAATAGATTCTCTCCATGCCAAGGTATCTTTGACTCCAGACTGACTTCGGAACCTGACCATGGCACTTCTTCAGACATCTTTACCCCCAGCAGAACTAGTTCCGAGGGCCTTACGGTTCATGGCAGCAGCTATAAATCTTGTTCCTTGTGCACGTCTACACATGAGAGTGTTACAGTGGACGTTACAAGTTCAGTGGTCTCTGTTATACCAGCCTTTAAGTTACCTGGTTCATCTAAGCAAGGTGTGCAAGACTTCCTTCATCTGGTGACTTCAATCCCGGGATCTTCAGGAAGGATGCCTCTTTATTACGACCTCACCCCAAGCCACGGTGACCACGGATGCCTCCTGCCTAGGGTGGGGGGTTGCACTGCTCGGGCAGGACAGTTCAAGGCACGTGGTCCCCAAATGAGACCGTTCTGCATATCAGTGTTCTAGAGATGAGTGCGGTCCTTCTGGTGTTGCAGGCCCTTCATGCTTCTCTTCCTCTGGGAATGATTGCAATTCAGTCAGACAACAATGTCAGTGGTCTGGTATATCAACAAAAAGGGGGGAACCAGGTCCTACCTTCTTTGTCGAGAGGCCATGAGACTGTTGGAATGGGTGATCTCCATCAACCGTTTTCTGATAGCAACGCACATTCCGGGTCGGTACAACATTTTGGCTGACAAACTGAGCAGGACTATCCTTTCACCCTACAAGTGGTCTCTGAACCCTTGTGTAGTAGAACAGAACTTCCTCAAGTGCGGTCAGCCTTGCTGCAATCTCTTTGCATTGCCGTCCAACACGAAGTGCAATGAGTTTTTCGCTCTGATTCCCCCTCAGGGGGAAAGCCCCCAGAGATGCTCTTGTCCATGCTTGGCCACCTGGTCTTCTTTGAGTATCCCCCGCTACCTCTAATGACAACATTCTTGCAGAAAGCTCATCAGTTGGGGAGCAGGATTATCCTCATAGCCCCATTCTGGCCTCATCAAGTTTGGTTCCCTTGCCTATGGTCTCATCTAGTAGCTCCGCCCTGGATATTAGATCCCATTCCGGATCTCATTTGTCATCTCTGCGGAACTTCTCCTCCGAATCTGGACAGCCTCAAGCTTAATGCTTGGTTGCTCCAGTTCCACTAATTGCCAGGATTCCCAGACTCTCTTCTTCTGTTAAGTCCATTTTGGTGGCGGCGCACAAGTCCGCCACCCGAAAGGTGTACCGTAGTAAATGGAAGCATTTTTCCATCTGGGCTTCTCAGAGAGATTTGGATCCGTTTACCGCCCCAATTCCAGTGGTATTAGAATTTCTGTCTCAGATTTTCCAGCAGGGAGCCAGCTCTTCCACTGTTAAGGTTCAGCTGGCGGCTGTATCCCATTTTCATGAATGAGAAAATTCAAGTTCACTAGCTGCTTCTAGGATTTGTAAGACTTTCATCAAAGGCACTTTTTTGCTGAGACCTCCAATTAAGCATTATTCCCCTCCATGGGATTTGACCTTGGTTCTTCAGGCCTTAGTTGCGCCTCCGTTCGAACCTGCAGCATCAGTTGATTTAAAATTCTTGTCATGGAAGACAGCTTTCCTGGTGGCTATCACCTCGGCCAGGAGGGTGTCTGAAGTTCAAGCCTTGTGTATGAAACCCCCATACATAGTTTTTCATAAGCATAGGGTTTCTCTAAGGACAAATCCTTCTTTCCTCCCTAAAGTTGCTTTGGAGTCAAATATCAATCAGTCTTTTAATCTCCCAGTATTTTTCCCTAATTTTCAAAACAAAGGGGAATACAAACCTCATTTGCTGGATATCCACGGACAGTTACGCTTTTATTTACATAGGACTAAACCCTTTCGTAAGTCTGATCAGTTGTTTGTTTCCTTTGCTGAGCCCTTTTTGGGGAAAACATTTTCGAAGGTGACTGTTGCTAGATGGATTTCACTTTATATTCTGCAAGTGTACAAGGACCGTGGATTACCAGAACCAGACTGGGTTCATGCTCATTATACTCGTTCTGTGGCTACTTCTGCTGCTTTCTGGTCCAGAGTTTCTCTGGATGACATTTGTTCAGCGGCTACCTGGGCTTCCTCTCACACTTTTATTACTCATTATAAGTTGGACATGGTTTCTAGAGGAAGGGCTTCTTTTGGTTCTGCAGTACTCCAGAACATCCTTCTATAAGGGCCTCCCAAGGTGTTTTGGTAGCTGGGGATTCTGTCCCACAGATTGATGATCAAATGAAGTTAACTACTTCAGATAAAGAAGTTATGTACTCACCGTAACGTTCCATCTGAATAGTTAGACTTCATTTGTCATCAACATTCCTTCCTCCTGACCTTAGTGGTTTGCGATAGTCCTCGGACTCAGACTTACTGGGTATTGTAAGCTTAGTCTTTCTGATCAGGTGAGGTTATTTCTCTTAGGTTGATGTGTGTCCCGTTGTGGGTGGCAAACTCGATCTGAGGGTTGGAAGGAGGTTGCAGTGTAGTATGGGTAAAGGGGAGGAGCTTGGAGCTTGGATCTTAGCTTAGAAAGCTGCTGGCTTGGATCCATGTCGGATCCGAAACCCACAGGTTGATAAATGAAGTCTTAACTACTCAGATGGAACGTTATGGTGAGTACATAACTTCTTTTTATTTAAACTGCCATCTGCTGTTGTGGTTGTGAGCATATGTACTTTAAATTCCTAGTACTTCTGCATTTATAGCAGAGGCTAGAGTGGAGCAGTAAAACCAGCTCTTCACTGAGATGCTGAAATATCTGAGACATCCGTTGCTTCCAACTAACTATAAATGCCTGTTTCTGCTCTAATACTGCACTTTTCATTTGTATTTGCATTCCACTGTCTGTCTGAATTGTCTGAATTATTTTTGGTCACATTTACTGTACAGTGTACTAGTTCAGCTGTAGCACTGCCCAGTTCCAAGTTTGCTATTTCTGGGGTTTTTTTGTAATGTCTGAGCATCAACTTCAAGCCACCTTTGTTGATGAAGGCCGTTTTGCACCCTTGTGTGAGGAGAGTACTGTCTGGGTCCCATCTAATCAAGGGTGATTGGACTAGAGTTTAGAGAGAGAGTGTTCTTATTGGTTAGCTTGAGATAAAAATAGTATTTTCTTGTTTTATTAAAGTCCTGCTTTTGCACTTGTTTGCGTGTAGTGCTGTGTGGTGCATTGACACACAGTGGTGGTTACCGTTAGTGGTTACAGACTCAAACATTTTGTTTGTTAAATTTTCCCGTAGCACTTTGCTTGTGGTCCACCAGAGGTTTCTCTCTGGACTGCTCTGCTGTCAGGTCGAACACTAAGCCTAGCCTCAGAGGTACCAACACACCTGTCATTCACTAGCCACCTCTTTTCCTGATCATATAAATTTACCTAGAACTATGGACTGACAATGTCCCACAGTTTCTGCAACCAGTTTGGTCGACATGGACATCCTGAGGTAGTGCAGCAACTGTCTCATGTTCACCAACAACCCTGTACTCCTAGTCCACACAAACACAATGTGTGAGAGATGCAACAATATTAAGGACCTTGAATCCATGCTCTCTCACACATCAGTCAGTACATATGACAATGAGCGGGTTGCCAGCATGCACATCTCCCCTCCTACTCTGCCCAAACCCACATCACACATACCTACATATGCAGAGGTCCTCACCAGGAAAATACCTAAACACCAGAGACCTCTCAAACACAATCACACTACACATAGTACTTCCTCTGCAGAACATTGCATGTAATAGCTCACACACTAATGTCTCACCGGTCAAAGCCTTAAGGCAAAACACAAAATCAAACATATTAGTCATAGATGATTCCATTGAGAGAGAGCTACTGATGTCCCTGTCACCAGGCTGGATAAGGAAAAGGTCATGGTCAGCTGTCAGGTGCCAGGATAGGCCATGTCACACATGCACGCAAGTCTCTCAACAACAGGTACTGTTATGACTCTGTCATAATCTGTGTTGGTGTGAAAAACTTCATATAGTCCAAAGAGGTACATCTCAAGAGACAAATGACTGAGCTCTCGGACTACTTGTCTCAGGCAGGTATGTCCCTAGCCTTAAGTGGCATTTTACCTTTGCCTAGGATGATGCCTCAATGCAAACAGAAAATGATTGACTTCAATAATAAATTTAGCTTCTGGTGTCATTTTTACGGGGATCCACTATCTGTCAGCCTGGGACGACATGATTAACAGACCTCAGTGCTTTGCCAGAGATGGTCTTCATCTGTCATCCCTGGATTTTTGACTACTGGCCAAGGCTCTTGCCACCCCCAGTGGGTGCCTTTTTTTAGGTGGTGTCTCAAAAGCAAAATTCCCATTGTAAAAACTCATCTATAAACAACCTCAAGGTTGTGCTGCTAAATGCTAGGAGACTCAACACAAAACTGCACTCACTGGAAAAGCTGTCTTCACCTTGGAAGATGCAGACATTTGTGCAATCACTGAGACCTGGTTTAGGGCTGTGGAGAGCACCCCAGCCATACTGGGTTATACCTCCTTCCATGCGTTCAGACCTCAAATTGAAAGTTTGAAAACTAAAGGAGGTGGTGTATCAATATTCATTACAGATAAAATACACCTCCAGAGTGGTTAAACAGTATGACTCCCTGGAGACAGTTCAGGTGCAATTAACTGTTGGTAGGGCACCTATTCAAGTCATTGCCAGCTACAGTACCCCCTGCGTGAATCAGGACACCCACTCTGCCTATTTGGATATACTTGAGTCTGTCAAGATGCATCCAAACACCATGGGTTTTGGGTGACTAACTACCCAACCATTGACTGGATAAATTACTCGTGCTCAAACTAATTTGCCCAAAGGTTCCTTAACTTAATTAACTCCAATGCCCTGGACCAGCTGGTTGACACCCCTACAAGGGGTGCTGACATCCTGGATCTGGTGCTCACCAATATGAGGACCACTGTAGCACCCCCATTGTGAGGTCCTCCCTGGTGACATCTGAACACAGATCAGTCTCATTCGAAGAAAATATCACACCTAACACCCCCTGCCAGACAAATCAGACAAATCCAAACTGAGTAGGGTCAAGTGTTTGGATATTACCTGTATCTTTTTTAATAAGGTGCATGATGATTTGCTTCATGGCCTTGCAGATAAGGCTAGTGAGGCTAATAGGTCTGCAGTTCCCGGGGTCAGTGGAAGCACCACCTTTAAGCAAGGGGACAACTGTGGCCGTTTTCAGTTCAGCTTGGGTGAAGCTGGTGCTTAAACTATGATTGAAAAGATTACCCAATGGTGTTGCTAATTCATGTTGGAGCTCGTGTAGGACGCAGCCTGGGGTGTGTTATCAGGTCACATAGATGCTGTTTTTTTTCCTAGAGAGGGAGTTTGTGACAGTATTACATAGCGACATTAGTGTGCGTTCAGTTGTAAAAGAGAAAAACCATCACAAGGATTTTTTTCATGCATTATATAGATATGATTTGTATCTTAAAAATTATTACTCAGTTTAGCATTACATAAATTGTTCATGTCCTGTCTTCCCTGAAATATAATTCCTCCTTATCCTGAACAGTATTCTGTATGTATTGATGTTCATCGTGCATACAGCTGCAGTAATCACATATGGGATGTTCTTCGTCTTCCCTTGCTGCAGTCCTGACAATTGGGTATAGTCCGCGTCCCAGTCGGCCCGAATACCAGAGTATAAGGCTGACGTCGGTCATGGCGCCTTAGACTGACGTCAGCACGTCAGGGTACTAATGCGCATGACCGACGTCATTTCCGCAGTCTTTTTTGCCGCATGGTCCGATGCAGAAGCAATTTTGCGAGTGCAGGTTGGCGTTCTGAGATTTTCCGAAACCGGAGTTTCAGACCGAATACAGAGTTGGCTAAGTAACCCCGTTGGGGAACATTTTGGTTTTTTCTTGCCTCAGTATTTAACCGGATGTCAGAAAAAGTGAATAACTGTATTTCTTGTGGGAAGCAGATACGCATAGGGATTATCATACATTGTGTATACCTTGTTTAGGGCCTGAGCACGACGTTGTTGGTTGCCGCTCTTGTGCTAGATTTAACAAGCGCACTATTAAGAGGAGGCTTGATTGTGCTAGGTTAGTGTTTGGGAAGCGTTGTAATTATACTATGCCGCCGGATACTCCGACGCCTGCTTCATCTAAGAAGCGCAAGGACAAAACAGTGAAATCTAGGGGTGAGGAACCGGCAGTCCCGGACGTCGGTCCTTTAGAAGGCTCAGGGGAGCCAGAGGTTTTGCCAGGAGTCTCTATGGAGTCTCAGGCAGATACTTTACTGTTACAGGATGTGCCCTCTCAGGAGGTAGGCCAGGCTGAGGGGCTTCTCAGGTAACTGTTCTTCCCTCTCTTCCCAAGGTAGTTAGGGCCTCTCCTTCTGTTGCCAAAGCTTCTTTTAGAGGAAGGCCAAGTTTAGCTTCTGTAGGGGCTTCTCCTAGCATTTCGGCTCTGTGCCTAAGAAACATATGCTTAAAATGGCAGAAGATTTGATTACTCTGATTAGAGGTTCTATGCCCCCACCTGATAAGAGGCCTAGGGTGGAACAGGAGTTTGATAGTTTTGAACAGTGTTCACAGGCTTCAGAGTCTTCGGTGGAAGACTTGCAAGAGTTTCCTACTTATTCTGATTCTGATGTGGATGATTCCACTCCTTCAGCTTCTCCTCCTGAGGATTTTTCATTTTCAGAGACTCTTCACTCCATGAGGGAGCACTTTAAATGGGAAGGTCAAGATTACTCTGACTCCAGAAAACGGCTTAGGGAATTCTTGTTTTTGCCCCAGCATAGGCCCTTAGCTATTCCTCCTGTGTTGAATGTGGTGGAGGATGTTTTTGCAGAGGCCTCTCTGAACCCTGATTCCTTGCCTCCTGCTCCTGTTAAGCCTGATAGGTGGTATAGGGTGCCCGAAGCTCATAAGTATTTGTTTAAGAGTCCCAGGGCGGACCCAGAAACTGTTTCTCAGGGGCCTAAAGGTGTTAAAGCTTCTGTGGTTAAAAATCCTGTACCCTCTGATAAAGAGGCAAGGGCTTTGGATAGGTGGGGTAAGAAAGTATATACTTCTTCCACTCTAGCCATGAGGGCGTTGAATTGTCAATTTCATATGCTGAAATATCAGAATTATCTCCTTTCACAATTGAAATCTAAGGTGGATGCTTTGGCGGAAGGTATTGAGTGTAAAGAATTGCTGGATTTGGTTCATGTGTCTGAACAAGTGGGTAAGCATTCTTTGCAGTGTGGTTTTGATGCTGTTCAGGCCTCCTCGAGGGTGGCTGCTACTAGTTCTGTTCTTCGCAGACATGCATGGTTGAAGGATCAGAATTTAGCTGAGCATGTTAAGACCAGGATTTTGGATGCTCCTTTACAGTCTGATGTGTTGTTTGGACCGCCTGTGGAAGCAGTTTTAAAGAAAATGGAGGACAAAGCTAAGTCTATGCAGACTGTTAAAGATTTTTGCAGGTGCAGCCTCCAAGTTTAGTAGAAATTGGCCTGCTAAGGGGTGGACATATCCTGCTTATGGTTCCCAGTCTAGGGGTAGGTCTAGACGTGGTAGGGGCAGGGCTCAAGGTTCGTTTAGGCCTAGATCAGACAGTTCACCTGCTCAGACTTCTGGTGAGGGCAGGGGTCAGTCCTTTCGTAAGCAGAACCAATGACCTGCCTTTTCAGCTGCCAGTGGACTCTCGTCTGGCAGCTCCTTTGGGAGGAAGATTGTCTCTTTTCAAAGAAAATTGGGATTTAATCACTCAAGACAGATGGGTGCTGGATATCATTCATCACGGGTACAGATTTTATTTCCACACAATGCCCCCTTTCAAAGGCATGCCAGATGTTCCTCCTCCACAAAGAAAAGAGGCTCACAAGCAAGTTTCTCAGTTACTCCAGATAAGGGCTATTCAGCCAGTCCCTGTGTCAGAAAGGGGCTTCGGATTTTATTCTCGCCTGTTCCTAGTACCAAAGAAGGGGAACACGTGGAGACCAATTTTGGATTTATCTATCCTCAACACTTATCTGGACATTCCCAAGTTCAAGATGTTGACGTTACAGCAACTGTTACCTCTGCTGGGCAAAGATCACTGGATGGTAACTTTGGATCTCAAGGAGGCTTACCTTCATGTGCCCATAAGGCTAAGTTGCAGAAAGTATCTGCGGTTTCGAACTGGAGATTTTCATTATCAGTTCTCTGCATTGCCCTTTGGCTTATCTACTGCGCCCAGAGTATTCACAAAGGTTCTGGCTCCAGTGATAGCTTACTTCAGGCTTCAAGGCATTCAAATTTATCCTTACTTGGACGACTGCCTGATTCTGGCTCAAGAAAAGGAACACCTTCTACAGCATCTGGAGTATGTCATAGCAGTGCTAAGATGCCTAGGGTATTCTGTGAACGAAATAAAGTCCAGTCTAGTACCCTCTCAAGACATGTGCTTTCTGGGTGTGAGACTGAATACAGCAGCCCAGATGGCCTTTTTAACCCCGGACAAACAAAAGAGTCTGTCACTTTACTTCCATCAACTATCTCATCAGTCCGTGCTGACTGCAAGGACAGTCCTTCAAGCATTAGGGTTCATGGCATCTTGTATTCTGGTGCTTCCCAATGCCAAACTGCATATGAGGAAGCTGCAATGGTATCTCAAAATGTATGGACACAGCACTGCCAAGATTTGGACACTGTCATTCAAATAATACCTTGCCTTCAAAAGGAATTCTTGTGGTGGGCTCAGGAATGTCACCTAAACAAGGGACTCTCTGTGACCCGCCAGAGGCGAGTCAGATTTTAACGACAGATGCCTCGGACACTGCTTGGGGAGCTCATCTAAATGGAAAGTGGATACAAGACAAGTGGCCTGCCAGACTACAGCATCTACATATCAACATGAAGGAGATGTTAGCAGTCCAGTTTGCATTGATGGCGTTCAAGGAGTTACTTCTTCCAGGGCAGGTGTTGATTCTGACAGACAACACAACTGTCATGTGGTACATCAACAAGCAAGGGGGAACACATTCTTATCCTCTATGCAGGCAAGCAATGATTTTATGGGAGACTGCGTTAAGCCTGCAACTGACTCTTCAGGCAAGGTTTCTGCCAGGAGCACAGAACTCCCTAGCAGATGTATTAAGCAGACAAATCATGGATCCCCACGAGTGGAAACTGGATCTTCATGTATTTCAGAAATTGACAGTGTCATGGGGAACTCCAGACATAGATCTGTTCGCTTCTCCACTAAACCACCAGCTGCCAAAGTATTGCACAAAGGGGTTTCATCACACAGCTTGGAAAGTGGATGCTCTGTCTTTCAGTTGGAAAAACCTTCATGTCTATGCCTTTCCACCTCTACCTCTTCTTCCAAAGGTATTACTAAAGGTCAGACAGGACAGGCCAAGGATGATTTTGATAGCTCCAGATTGGCCTCGGCAACACTGGTACCCACTTCTAAGGAGTCTTGTAAAGACGCCTCCATGGCCTTTACCTCTGATTCCTCATCTGTTATCTCAGAAGGACGGTCATCTGCTCAATGTCAAGCTTCAATCTCTTCATCTCACAGCTTGGCATATTCTGTGTTGAAGCATGGTAGGTCTCAGCTTCCTCAACAAGTTTTAAATGTGATTATGGAAGCTAGAAGGCCTAGTACTAGGAGAGTGTACGCAGAAAAATGGAAGAGATTTTTATTTTGGAGTACAGCAAAGAATTTGGAGATTTGAGCCTAATTTGAGTGTGGCTCTTCAATATCTTACTGAATTATTGGACAAAGGTTTGTCTTTCTCTTCCATAAAGATTCATGCTGCAGCAATTTCAGCTCACTATGATTGTGACCCACCTTTGTTTTCGCATCCTTTGTTCAAGCAGTTTCTCAGAGGGGCAAAGAATATAAGACCCCACGTGAGCTCCTACTCCTGCTTGGGATCTCAATTTTGTGTTGGAAAAACTTACTCTACAACCTTTTGAGCCTGCAGCTACTGCTGAATTGAAATATTTGTCATGGAAGACTGCTTTTCTGTTGGCTATTACTTCTGCAAGAAGGGTGTCTGAGTTGCAGGCCCTTATGGCAGTAGAGCCCTTTTGATTTTCCATAAGGACAGGGTATCATTACGCACTAATCCTTCCTTTATGCCTAAGGTGGTTTCTAGTGTGGCTTTAAACCAAACTATTCATTTGCCTACGTTTTTGCAGATCCTCAAAATAAAGGGGAAAAGATTTTGCACACTTTAGATGTACACAGGCAATTGCGTTATTATTTGAGCAGGACTAAAGATTTTAGACAGTCTCAACAGTTACTTGTTTCTTTTGCTTTAAGTTCACAGGGCAAGCCTGTGTCAAAGCAAACTATTTCTAGGTGGATTGGCTTTTGCATTGCTTTTTGTTATTCCCATCATGGCAAAGAGGTTCCAGCTGGGATTAGGCCTCATTCCACTAGGGCTACTGCCACTTCAACAGCATTTCTAAGGGGGGTGGCAACTAAGGATATTCTGGAAGCAGCTACTTGGAGTTCAGTGCATACTTTCTCTAGGCATTATCACCTGCCTATATACTCTAAGACTAGAGCTGGTTTTGCCACAGCTGTTTTACAAGGCATGTTGTCAGCTCCTGCTACTTTCTAATTTGCCAGCCTCCCTTACCTCTGCTTTGGGATTCTACCCAATTGTCAGGACTGCAGCAAGGGAAGACGAAGAACATAGTACAGTTTTGTACCTACCATAAATGTAGATGTTCGAGGATTCCCTTGCTGCAGTCCAATTTACCCTCCCTCCTTCCTCTCTGTGTTTCAGGGTGGTTGTGTAGGTGAGTTTACATGCTTATATTTTTTGTATATATTACTGTATATATTGTACATGTTTTTTGGTGCAGGTTGTTTTTGGGACTTGTCTTTTTGGGTCTTCTGACATCTGGGGCAAGAAAAGACTGCGGAAATGACGTCGGTCATGCGCATTAGTACCCTGACGTGCTGACGTCAGTCTAAGGCGCCATGACCGACGTCAGCCTTATACTCTGGTATTCGGGCCGACTGGGACGCGGACTATACCCAATTGTCAGGACTGCAGCAAGGGAATCCTCGAACATCTACATTTATGGTAGGTACAAAACTGTACTTTCTCTGCTGTCAGGCGGGTCCTCGGTCGGCCGAATTCCAAAGTCTTGGTCCGGCGTCGGCTGTTGTCGCTTTCTTCCCTGACGTCAGTGCGGCAGGGGTATATAAGTCACAGCCGATGCCATATTCTTCAGTCTTTTTTGCCGCGCGGTGCCCGAAGCAGAAGCAGTTCACAAGTGCCAGTTGGCCATCTCCTGAATTTACGAAAAATTGGAAACCGAAGTCTTCTTTAAAGCTAAGTACCCCGTTGGGGAAACTTTTCTTGCCTCAGACCGATGTCAGATAAAGTTAACAATTGTATTTCTTGTGGGAAGCAAATACCGCATAAGGATTTCCATTCCCTCTGCATACCTTGTTTAGGCCCAGACCCCGACGTCTCGGGCTGTCGCTTTTGTGCGACTTTCAATAAACGCACTATTAAGCGTCGGGCGGAGTTCGCACAACATTATTTTGGTAAAGCCTTTGATTATAAAATGTCGTCGGATACTCCGACTACCGTTTTGTCCAAAAAACGCAAGGACAAGGACCGACACGCGAGGTCCGCGGTCTCCACCGACACCACGCCAAAACCAGCTGCACGTGGTCCGGTTCTCAGCGAGACGCCTATGCAGTCCCTGACTACCGACACTTCCTTGGCGGTGTCTTCTGTAACCGAGACCGCAGGTACCTCGGCCCTTACTCAGACTACAACCACTGAAACCACTGTGAGTGTTGAACCTCCTAATGGGGACGGGTCCACTTCCACCCAGGGTGTATTTAGACCCTCTTCTTCCTTTTCTATTAAGGCCTTTACTAAGTCCAAATCAGCCATGCATCCCAAGAGGCCTGTTGCACAGGGCCCATCCCCAGGCCCCATGCCTAAAAAGCAGATGCTTAAAATGGCTGAGGATTTAATTACCCTTATCAGGGGTTCCCAACCCCCTCCAGACAAGAGACCCAGAGTGGAGGAAGATTCTCCCTCTTCTGAACAGGGCTCCATTGTCTCAGAACATTCTGATGTAGAGGAACACTCGTACTCCCCTTATGAAGATTCTGATGCAGAACAGTCCATTCCTTCTGTATCTCCCCCAGAGGATTTTTCTTTTGGGGAAACCTTGCACACCTTGAGGGAGCACTTCCATTGGGAAGGCCAAGACTTTTCTGATTCCAAGAAAAGGCTTAGGGAATTTCTTTTGTTACCTCAACACAGACCTCTGGCTATACCTCCTGTCCTGGACATACTTGATGATGTTTACTCGGAGGCTTGTCTTAATCCGGATTCCCTGCCTCCTGCCCCAGTCAAACCTGATAGGTACTACAGAGTTCCTAATTCTCACCAATTTCTTTTCAAAAGCCATAATGCTGACCCTGAAACCATTTCTCAAGGCCCCAAGGGAATGAAGGCCTCTACTGCCAAGAATCCACTACCTTCCGAAAGAGAATCTAGATCCTTAGAAAGGTGGGGAAAAAAGGTATACACCTCGGCCACCCTAGCCATGAGAGCCTTAAACTGTCAGTTCCATATGCTTAAATATCAGCAGTTTCTGTTATCACAATTAAGAAACAAAATGTCTCAACCTGAACAACCAGATTTGAAGGAATTGCAGGATATGATGCATAGTGCAGAACAAGTGGGTAAACACACCTTACAATGTGGCTATGATGCCTTAAAGGCCTCAAGTAGAGCTGCTGTTACAGGATCAGTTATTCGTAGACATGCCTGGCTTAGGGAACAAAGCTTGCCTGATAATGTTAAAACTAAACTACTAGATGCTCCTTTACAAAAGGATGTGTTATTTGGTACTAATGCTGAGGAGATACTACGAAAAATGGAAGAAAAAGCTAAATCTATGCAAACTGTCAAGGCTTTTCTACAGGTACAGCCACCACGCTTTAGCAGAAATTGGCCTACTAAAAACTGGTCCTTTCCAGCCACGGACAAGCCCCAAAGAGGTAGATACAGGCGCACAAGGGGCAGAGGACAATCTCAAGGATCATATAGAGGCAGACAATGGCAAACTCCAGCACCAAGAGGTGGCGAAGACAGTGCACAACAATACAGAAAGCAAACCCAATGACTTCCTCCTTTTCATGCCAAGCAACTGGCAGCTCCCTTGGGAGGAAAGCTGGCACTATTTACAAGAAATTGGCAGATTATCACAACAGACAAATGGATCCTGGACATTATAAACAGAGGCTACAGATTTCATTTTCACACTCTTACAAAAATGAGAGGCATGCCAAACCTGCCACACAATCAAAGGGCAGAGGCGCAAATACAAATTTCAAAACTCATGGAAATGAAAGCTATTCAAGAGGTTCCTACTCACAAACAAGGTCAAGGTTTTTATTCCAGACTTTTTCTGGTACCAAGAAAAGGAACCGACTGGAGACCCATTTTGGACTTATCCATCCTAAATACATTTCTACTCCTACCAAAATTCAAGATGCTCACATTACAGCAGCTTCTTCCCATGCTGGGCAAGGAGTTTTGGCTGGTAACATTGGACCTCAAGGAGGCATACCTGCATGTCCCAATCAGACAAAGCTGCAGAAGATACCTCCGATTTCTTGCAGGTTCAATCCACTATCAATTCTCTGCATTGCCCTTTGGCTTATCTACTGTGCCCAGAGTATTCACAAAATGCCTGGCATCAGTAATTGCCTACTGCAGACTTCAAGGGATACAAATTTACCCTTATTTGGACGACTGCCTGATCCAAGCGGCCAGCAAGCACACACTTCTGGACCATCTGGCTTATGCAACACGGTTGCTGAATTCTCTGGGATACACAATCAACAAAGAGAAATCCAGGCTAACACCATCTCAGAAAATAACTTTGCTGGGTGCCAACTTGGACACAAACACCCAGATGGCCTATCTTACGCCAGAAAAACAGGGGCAACTAACTCAGTACTTCAGAACACTAGCAAATTGTACCAGGCTTACTGCAAGGAAAATCCTGCAGGCTCTGGGCTTCATGGCATCTTGCATTCTTTTAATCCCATGTGCAAAGTTGCATATGAGGAAACTTCAGTGGTACCTAAAAAACCTATGGTCTCAACACAGCCACAGTTTGGAAACAATAATACCAATAATTCCCTGTTTGCAAAAGGAATTCCTATGGTGGGCCCAAGCATGCCAAACAAACACAGGCCTCCCATTCTGCAAGCCTCAAGCAAATCAAGTCATCACAACAGACGCCTCAGATTACGCCTGGGGGGGCGCACATGACAGACAGGTGCATTCAGGGCAAATGGTCCCAAAAGGAAAAGCACCTTCACATCAATCAAAAAGAAATGCTAGCAGTGATAAATGCAATTACAGCTTTCAAGGACCGCCTGCATCCAGGACAATTACTTATAAGAACAGACAACACCACAGTAATGTGGTACATAAACAAACAAGGAGGAACACATTCATATCCCCTGTGCAGACTAGCCATGACACTCTGGAACTTGGCTCTGGAATGGCAAATCGAACTTCAAGCACAGTACTTGCCAGGTTTGGAAAACACGCTGGCAGACAATCTAAGCAGAAATATGACAGATCCACACGAATGGAAGTTGCATCCACAGGTGTTTACAAAGATAATCCAAGCGTGGGGAAGGCCAGACATAGATCTCTTCGCCTCCCACAGGAATCATCAATTGGAAAAGTTTTGTTCAAGGACCTTTCATTCAAAGGCCTGGAGAGTGGACGCCCTTTCATTCAGTTGGACAGTATGGACAGTGTACGCTTTCCCACCTCTGCCTCTTCTACCCAAGGTGCTCTTGAAAGCAAGAGCAGACAGACCGAAGATGATACTGATTGCTCCAGACTGGCCAAGACAGCACTGGTACCCACTCCTAAGGAGCCTAACACATACTCCTCCCAGGCCACTACCTCTAATGCCTCTTCTGCTGACTCAGCACAGCTACAAAACTCTTCACAGTCAGCTGAAAACACTCAATCTCGCTGCATGGAAAATTCCTTAACACCACAACAGACCCTACTCACCAAAGAGGTGCAGGATGTCATTCTGGAGGCCAGAAGGCCATCTACTAGGAAGACATACTCCGCAAAATGGAAACGGTTTTGCTCTTGGAATGAGACAAAAGGCCAGGACCCTAGAAAACTGAATTTGCCTCAAGTATTACAGTATCTAGCTGAGCTGCTGAAGAGTGGACTTTCATTTTCCTCCATAAAAATCCATGCCTCAGCCATTTCTGCAGAATTCAACACGGATCCACCGTTATTCTCTCACCCACTTTTAAGACAATTCCTCAGAGGGGCTAAGAATATAAGACCCCCAAGGAAACAACCAGTGCCAGCCTGGGATCTTAATTACATTCTAGAAAAATTAACATTGCCTCCCTTTGAACCAGCTGCCTCTAACAGATTTGCAACATTTGTCCTGGAAAACAGCTTTCCTTCTGGCCATTACTTCAGCTCGTAGGGTTTCGGAACTACAAGCCCTCATGGCTGTGCAGCCCTTTCTCATCTTCCATCAGGACAGGGTTTCCCTTCGAACCAACCCGTCATTTATGCCTAAAGTGGTATCCAGGGTAGCTTTAAATCAAGCCATACACTTACCTACTTTCTACCCCAACCCTCAAAACAAAGGGGAAAGGCTGCTACATTCCTTAGACATCCATAGACAGCTACGCTATTATTTGGACAGAACAAAGCCTTTCAGGAAATCTGAACAACTTTTTGTGTCCTATGCTGTAGGAGCTCAAGGGAAGCCTGTTACCAAACAGACAATTTCAAAATGGATAGGGCACTGCATACGATTCTATTACTCCTATCATGGGAAACCTGTCCCTGTAGGCATCAGACCCCACTCCACCAGGGCCACAGCTACCTCTACAGCCTTCCTCAGAGGAGTTCCTACCAAAGATATTTTGGAGGCAGCCACTTGGAGTTCTGTACATACCTTCACAAGACACTACCACCTGCCTTTATATTCCAAAACTAGAGCAGGCTTTGCTACTGCTGTGTTGCAGGGCATTCTGGCTCATCCCAGTTCCACCTAGTGCCTACCACCCTGTGCGTAGCTTTGGGATTCTACCCATATGTGATTACTGCAGCTGTATGCACGATGAACATAGTACAGTTTTGTACCTACCATAAATGTAGATGTTCGAGTGCTAATACAGCTGCAGTACAGGTTTCCCTCCCTCCTTCCCCACTAGGTAAAGGACTAGTGGCTAACACCTCCTCATACATTCTATTTTGGGTTATCCCCCTATGGTGTATTTGCTTGCAACTTCGCTTTTTTGATAACATTGCATTGCTTGAATATATTTACATATATATTTATATATAGATATATAATTTATGTATTGCCTTCCTTTTGGGGGCACCTGACATCTGGGGCAAGAAAGACTGAAGAATATGGTGTCGGCTGTGACTTATATACCCCTGCCACACTGACGTCAGGGAATAAAGCGACAACAACCGACGCCGGACCAAGACTTTGGAATTCGGCCGACCGAGGACCCGACTGACGACAGAGAACCTCATATGTGATTACTGCAGCTGTATTAGAACTCAAACATCTACAAAATATGACAAAGTGTTACACCCATATGCTGGAGATGTGATACTGACTTAATACGGAATGCTATACATATCGTTTGACAGTACACTAAACTAGAACAATTTAAGGGGGAAAACAAAACCTGTGTAATGCTATTTGGCCTAGAAAAGTGGTAACAACATCATCTCTCTACATGATTACTTTAGCTATAATTGAGGGAATAGTGAAACAAAGGACTCTGTTAGATTATTTCCATCTGTGGAATGAAAAAGAAACAAATCACTGACACAAAAAGATGTCCGGCAAATTGTGACGGTGATAGAAGAAATTGAGCTTTTGTCATTAAATGTCAAGATATGTGGAAAAATGTTGAAGTGGATGCCTTGGATACTGTACATGGAGGGACATTTGAATAATAATAATTTTAAGGTTATTATATATAAATGTATATTTTCATTTGTTATTAAGTTTTCATACAAATTAAAATATCTCTGGCAAACATGCAAGTTATTAGAGAGTACAATGTGCTCCAAATGAATTTCTTTTTGATATATTACTTGACTGATGGCTGAAAGAAAAGATGGTATTGCAATGTTGTGAACTGGTTGCATTAATAAGACTGTCAAAGTAAAAAAAAAATACTCATTCTGCTTGATTTGTCGCAGCTATTTGTACTGTGATTATAATAAGAACTTTGCTGTGGTTCTGAGATTTAGCAGCAGTCCAAAAGATTATGCCATCTTTAGGACATGGGAAGGGCTCTGACTGCCTGACAGTACAGTTCTGTAAGTAAACTTATCATGAGTATATAATCGAATACATCACTGCTGCAGTTGCCTAAGCTATTTGGGTTGCATCTTGCCCAGGATATGACCACTGGCCAGGTTTCTAAGCTTTGGAAAACTTTCCATACCCCAGAACTAACAGGGGTTGGAGCAGAGCTACATAGAAAGGCAGTTTGGGAGCCAAAAGCTTCAGAACTTTCTTGCATCAACAAGAAAGGCTCTAGCCATAAAAGAAAAACTGACAAGAAAGGGGAAAGCAACAGCAGAACGTATGCAACTACATATACAATGGTATACACCGCTACAACCTGGCAACACAAAAGGGAGTGGGGGAGAGGTAGCTGTTCTGCTAAAACATCTACTGTTATGTTAAGCTTACTTATGTGAATGTACAGTGTTGAACAGTAGATCACTGTAATCAAGTAACCAAGCAATCTGGGTAGATTACCACACCATACAAAAATATGGAGAGGAGGAAAGAATCCAGAAGCCACTGAAGAATGGTCCTAGCAAAGCTAGTTATGGAACTAGAAAAGAAATTCAGTTTGCAATGCTTTGTAAAGGTATGTACAGCGAAACACATTACTGCTGCTAGAATACTTTTACTGTCCACCCCTTTCCAGAAAGCTACGGAAGAAGGCAAAGTCTTGGTACAGCGGGCCCTAATTCTGCCTGAAAGTGGCTTGTTATGGGGAGAAAAGCAAAAAGAAACCGCTGCTAGAATACTTTTACTGTCCACCCCTTTCCAGAAAGCTACGGAAGAAGGCAAAGTCTTGGTACAGCGGGCCCTAATTCTGCCTGGAAGTGGCTTGTTATGGGGAGAAAAGCAAAAAGAAACCGCATGAGACAGCCATCTAGAAATTGCCAGCTTTGACAATGTTCTTTTTTAAACAAGAAACAGCTTTATTAAATTATATACGATATAGGCAATCTTACATTTATATACATGAAAATAAATCATACCGGCACAATCTTAGTTGCAAACATTACACATTGCAAACCATGTTGACTCAGCTGTAGCTGCAAACATTATACATCACTTATAATATATTTAGTCATTGTTAATTGACCATTTCACAGCTCAATTCCTGCCTTCTTTTAAACTTCGTTCCTTTTCTGTGTGTATGGATTTCCTATGTAATTTGCTCCTACCCTAAAGATCAACATTCCAATTGTTTTACCTCTTAATATCCTTGTTACTTCTAGTAAAGTTGGTTTAGACGTTGATTTCCACTTTCTAGTAATTGTTTTTGGCAATCATCATAATTGGACTCAGCAAGGTCTTACTATGTATACGCAATTCCGATTCTGTATCACAGCTCAAAAATGTAATTTCCTTAGTTACACCAATTTGCTCACCCAGCATCTCTGATAGAGCAGTTTGCAGGGATTATACTCTAGAAAACATGTTCCTAGTTATCTCTTTCTTCCCCATCACACTTCCAACATTTGCTGACTACCAGAGCAAAAAATCTTTGGATTCTACTTGATGTATAAGAATACCTATGTAAATATGTCCAAGAAACAATCCTAAATCTTCTAGACTTTGATACATATTTGGAAAACATAGGTTCACAGGTTAGTACTAGGCTTTTGGCCCTAGGGCCTATACAAGCCTAGCCATAACAATTCCCTGGCTATTTCTTCTGACAGTATTTACTTCCCGCATATATTTATCTCCCAATCTGTTTCTTTGTGAATTGTTTATCCAATCATTCTTCCCAATCTTTTTTATCTCCTCAGATTGATTTTTACAGTTATCATGCAATATTTTACTTGATCTACTTTATTTTTTTTCTTTTTACTATTCCTTTCTTAATAGCAACTTCTGTTCTAGATTCTACTAAAAACTCTACCCATGCTGGTCTTTCATTTAGGACCCTCCTATTTTTTTCTCTTTGCCTATACTCTGATATCAATCCTTGATAGGAAAGGCACTCTCTAACCTGTAGTCCAAATAAGTTCTTGGGGTCTTCCCATTCTGTTACCCCCCCTCTCATTATTTGCTCCCAATACCTTGGTTCCTTTGCCAGTTTTCTACAATAAATTCCAGCCCCATTTTGCCTATTGTCTTTATCCCTGAATGCAGTCATCCCTATTGACAGAATCTCCTGTTTCCATTTCCCATTTTGGCTTAATTCTTAGAATACTTTCTGCTACTTTATGAATATAATATGCCGTACAGTTATTGTTATTCTCCTTAAAGGTTTGCATCCAAAATGCCAGTCTCTCCATGTCTCTTGAACTTCTCCCATTTCATCAGCATCTTTCTCAAAGTTTTCTGACTGTGTTATGTGTAGGAGCCTTAACTGTGTTGTTCTGAAATACCTCTTCAAATCGGGCAATCCCAATCTGCCCTGTTTTATTGCCGTCTTCCCTTCCCAGATAAAATCCTTCATCTCTATTAATTGATATTCATAACTTCTCCAATGGTTGACAAAACTATGCCTGACCTGTGCAAAAGACTAAAGAGACCGACATTTTAACTGTGTATCTTACTATCAATATCCATATAACAGAGTTTCCATTTTCTCAGTATTTGTATTATCTTTTGTTTAATCTCTTCCCACATACCCTTGGCTGCCACACCGGAATCACTTTAATCCATACTTCTAAATATTTCATTTTATCATGTCTCCATAAGTATGGCTACTGTTGAAGCAATTTGTATGTGAGTACATACTTTACCGCTCTTGCTTTTGTTTTAGCTTCATTAATTCTCTACAGCTTTGGATATATCAAGCAAAACTTGTCTCGTCTTGTGTGATCTGGAAGGAAGTTTGTGGTAAATGCCCTTGGCCAATTTCAAAAGAATGGAGAAGCACTGCTGCCTGGACCAAAAGGGGGTGGGGGGTCACCATCACTATCTTTGGAGTCATTTTTGATCTTTGGAAGAACTCTTGGTATCAGTGGTAAGGCTGAAAAAGTATACAATAACATTCTCATCAATGGGAATGAGAAAGCATCAGTCTTCCAGGTCTATTCACAAGAAATCCCAGAGCAGAGCTTCTTTAACTGTATAAAATCAAGAAAACTAATCCCAGTGGGGTTAATGCTCCCAGTGACAAACACAGCAAAACAAGTCTATAAATAATAAATCCCAGGAGCAAAACAATGATGAAGCTGTGAAGCGAAAGCGCTAACCGTGATTCTGTGTGCACAATTAAACTATTTTTCAGTATTTTAAAGAAGAGCTTGAGTTCCGTGGATTTATTCAACATGAAGGAATTGGTATCATCTCTTTTATGCCCTTCATTGTTTTGCTCCTGGGATTTATTATTTATAGACTTCTTTAACTGTATGTTTTGAAAAGAGGCATACATATCTAATCAAGGTGTTTCCCCACAGATGCATCAAATCAAGGTGTTTCCCCACAGACGCATCAAATCAAGGAAGACCTCTGGGAGTAATTTCCATTTGTGATTAACTGTACTGGTTCTTCTTGGCTTGTCTGCTGCAATATTGTCCATTGACAGAATGCTTGTGGCCTGTAGAGTCAAAATGAGCTGTGCTGCCACCGCCCAGATTATAACCAAGTCTAAAAAGGGAGTAATTTATGTACCTCGTTTGTTTATACAGCACATGACCCTAGCACTATCTTTGATTACATTAAGAGATCCTGGGAAACGGAGATGATTTAAGGTTTTCAAAGCACTAACAGCTAGCAGTTTCTCTTTGAAACTGATATGCTTTTGTTTATCATGCTTGTTCCATAGACACTGCACTTTCATTCTTTTGGTACAGCCCCCATGCAGGAAAGGCTGAAGCATTGTTAATACAGATTGAAGAGAAGGCAGACAGAAAACTGGACCTGGGTTAAGAAAGAATTGTTCCACCCACCACAAACCCTCTTTGTCACAAATCTAAGTACTAGACTCTGAAAAGATAAACAAGTGCTGATGCTCAGACCAGACTGGCACTGAAATGTTCTCATGTGAAGTCTGGTCAAAGGAATCATGGCAATCACAGAAGCCATGAAACACAGAATCCTGAGAAATTCCCTAGCAGGTATCAGATATTGGCTGGAAAAGCTCAGGAAATTTTATTTCTACAGTTTTACTTTGGCTAGTAGAAGAAATGCTCTTCCTACGGAAGTATCTAGAAGACATTCCAGAAAAACTATTCCATGTGAGGGGATGACAGAAAATGTTTGTAAGGCTCAAACAAAAGCCCAGACTAAACTGGAGTTTCACATTACGTGTCAGAGAATCCTGATAATTGGAAAAAAAGTCTGCAAATATAAGACAATCTCACCTAAATATGTAAAGATATGAATGCCTTAAAGTCTGCAGTAAACAATTAATGGACTCAGACACTTTGTAAATACCCCTGGTGCAGTGAATAGACCAAAGGGTAAGCCAAGGAACTGATAAATGTAAGACATATACAAAAAAAAATCTTAAGAAACGTCCACAACTTTGGCAATAGGAATGTGATGGCAGGCATGTTTCAAGAGTAACTTTACCATGAAACTGGGTTAAGAAATGAAAGGTAACACACTTTGGAGGTATAACGTGTTGAACTTTGGGACCTTGACAAAAAGACGGAGTAAGGAGAGGTCCAAGACTGGGCTCATAATTCCCTCTTTATTTGGTACCAGAAAACTCCCTGAATAAAAACCTTTGCCTATCTGATCTGAGGGCACAAGCTCTATGACCCCCTGGGACAACATTTACTCCAAAACTGGAGGAATCGATGTTTGATTTACAGGATGAAGAGGAATCCCCTCATTTTTCCCCAGCTGATAAATTCAGCTCCAACTTTACTCCTCTCTCCCCCTCAACCTTCCCTCAGGAAATATCATCAAATGTAACTCCTCCTATCACTAGGGAACAGATCCTTACTGCTCTCTCTAAGACCAAGAACACTGCATCAATGGGCCCAAACAATATCCCAGAATGCCTTCTAAATAGCATGAAACATGACCTATCAGTATCTCTAGAATTGCTATTTAACAGTTGCCTCCAAACAGGCTTCATGCATCATGAATAGAGAAAGGCAACAGTCATCTCTGTGCACAAAGGTGGCTCATCTACAGACTCAGGAATCTACAGACCCATAAGTCTCACTAGTCTTATATGTAAAGTCATGGAAAGTTATCATAGAGATGATCAATAGAGATATAGTAAACCTCCGGACACTGGACCCAACCCAGTGTGGTTATGTCAAGGGCAGATTATGCTCAACCTGGTGGACTTCCTTCAGAAGGTCACCAAAGCAATGGATGAGGGCAAGATCATTCACACTGCCTACCATGACCTGGCCGAGGCATTTGACACAGTAACCCACTCGGGCATTGTTAACAAACTCAAGAGGTTATGTACAAACTCATATGTCACCTGGTGGACAGCCAACTGGCTCACAGACAGGATTTAGGAGGTTAGAATTAGGGAGTCCATCTCTGTAAAGAGGCCAGTCACAAGTGGAGTCCTCCCGGGATCAGTACTTGGGACATTCCTTTTTGGCATTTACTTCTCAGAAGTCAAGGTCAATGTCAACTGTCTCTGGCTGACTAAATTTGCAGATGATTGCAAATTAGGAAGAGTCATTGAATCTCACACTGACACAAATGTTCCCCAGGAGGTGCTGACACAGAAAAACAACTGGTGTCAGACCCATAGACTAAAACTAAATGCCAAGAAAGGCATAATAGTATCCTTTGGAAAGTCATCCATCCCTGCTAACTATAAGACTGACAACACGCCATTTAGAGTTGACCCAGTAGGCAGGGACTTGGGGACACACAGAGATAGCAATATAGCCTTTGATCATCACTTGTCTACAATGGTGAGGAAATCATTCTATGCAGCGCAACTTATAAACTAAAAGAATACAGGGCATAGGTAGAGTAATATGTCCGTTGCAGACTGCCTCAAGGTCCTACCCCTGTATTCTGTCTCCTACAGGCTTTTGAGGAGAGATCTATGCCTAGCATACAGGGCATTGTCAGACCCACTCTGATGTACCTCCTGCATATCCACAAAACAGCACAAGAATTACCACTTCTAAAGACGTAAACCTTGCCTGTGATATAAACAGGGCCTGCTGGACAGATAGGTATGTATCCCAGAAACTACCCAGTCTATGGAACAGGCTCCCCATCCATGTTGAGCAGACTTCCTCCCTAACCCAATTCAAGTGCAGCTTGGACAATTGGATGGGAAACTGAAAATTTATCCCTGGTTTGGCACCTATGTCTCTAATGGATACAGGTAACCTGTAAATGGTTCATCTCTCAGGTCAGTGCTTACACTTATCAATGGTATCAGGACTAGTCAGACTTGGAATGCATGGCTACGCTTAACAAGGCCCTTGTGGTCGTTAGCCTAGTAAACACCTACGAACTTAAGAACCTATGAAAAGGAGGAATAGGACTCACCCCGATGGATGATTTTCAGAGTACATTACTCTGAAATAATTTATGCCAGTGGAAAAGATGAAGATGTAGGATTAGGGATAGATTGCCAGATACTGGGGGGCCAGGAGAGGCAAGCAGTCATTCTAACTTTTTGGACTGTCCTTTATTCTGGGAGGCTTTAGCTATTGTTTTTTTAAAATCCTGTTTGCTAACACCTTGCTGTTTGATTTTTTTTAAAGCAAGATGAATTAGAAAAGAAAGAAAGGAAAGTAAGGTTGTAAAATTTAGATCACCCCTTAAAACAATTTTTCCCTTTCATCAAATCTTTCATGAACTTCAGTAGCGGAGGGGCCAAACAGAACATCACTGTCATAGAACATCACTGTCAAGGAGAGAATTTAAAGTCTCAAGTCTTAATGTCTTAATATGGCAAGTTTTAAAAATACAACCAAGCAATTTACCTCACAACTGACCTCACAGGAGCTCGGGAGACAGTATCAACAGAATCGTAACTACAGTTAAGGAAGGCTTGTGGTTACATGAGAGAAAGATAAAATTAAGGCATTCAATGAATTATTCACCTGAGAAGAGGGGAGGTTAACAGTGAAGTTTCTTATGTTTTCAAATGAGTCTATTAAACAATTAACACTTGAGCCTTGCAGTTCACAATTTTGAAAGTTTATGTAGCAAAAGAATAAAAGTACAGTTGTGTACCTATCATAAATGTAGATGTTCGAGTGTATTCACTTGCAGTCATTACTCTTGGGGTTATCCTGCTGGCAGGCTACCCTCACTCGGCCAGAATTCCAAAGTCTAGGTCCGGCGTTGGTTACTGTCGCCTCTTCCCTGACGTCAGTGCGCCAGGGGTATAAAAGATGCAGCCAACGCAATTTTCTTCAGTTTTTTCTTGCCCCAGATGTCAGGTGCCCCCAAATTTGTAGGCTGAAAAATATGCCAATAAAAATGCATGCACAAAAATAACATTTCCTTCATCTACAAGCAAATACACCAAATAGGTTGTATAGGATAGAGAAGTGCAGATAAGTCCCAGCAAAGAAAAAGGGGGGATGGTGGGTGGGTAACCTGGACTGCAACAGTGAATACACTCAAACATCTACATTTATGGTAGGTACACAACTGTACTATGTTCATCATGTTTCACTGTTGCAGTCATTACTCTTGGGTTGAATCCCAAAGCTGAGGAAGGGTGGCTGGGTTAAATAGGATTAGGAGAGGCTATGAGGCCCTGCAGAACTGCAGTGGCAAAGCCTGCTCTGGACTTACAGTAAAGAGGTAAGTGGCAGTGCTTTGTGAAGGTGTGCACTGAACTCCAAGTTGCAGCCTCTAAGATATCTTTGGTTGGTACTCCCCTGAGGAAGGCTGCTGAAGTGGCTGCTGCTCTGGTGGAATGAGGCCTAATGCCCTTAGGCACTGATTTGCCATGTTGAAAATAGCAGAAATGGATGCAATGGCCTATCCATTTAGAAATAGTCTGTTTTGAGATAGCCTCTCCTTGTAATCTTGCAGCATATGACACTAAAAGTTGCTCAGTCTTTCTGAAAGCTTTAGTTTTGTCCAAGTAGAAGCGTAACTGCCTGTGTATGTCCAAAGAATGCAGAATTTTCTCACCCTTGTTCTGTGGATTAGGATAAAAGGTTGGAAAGTGAATGGTTTGGTTAAGAGCCACACTGGACACCACCTTAGGCATAAATGTAGGGTTTGTCCTCAGAGAAACCCTGTCTGGATGAAAAATGATGAAAGGTTCCACAGCCATGAGTGCTTGTAACTCCGAGACTCACCTTACAGAGGTTATTGCTAGGAGCAGAGCTGTTTTCCAGGATAAGAATTTTATATCTGCTGTTGATGCTGTCTCGAAAGGAGGCAGTGTGAGTTTTTCCAAAACATAATTGAGGTCCCAGGCCGGAATTTGTGCTCTTCTTGGAGGCCTAATGTTTTTGGCCCCTCTGAGGTACTGCCTTATTAAAGGATGAGAGAAGATAGGTGGTTCCGTACTGTAATTGGCTGAAATGGCAGAGGCATGAATCTTAATTGATGAGAAGGAAAGGCCTTTGTTCAGCATCTCAGTTAGGTATTGTAAAATCTGAGGGATATTTGGTACACACATGTCAATGCCTTGTTCCTGGTTCCAAGCACAGAATCTCTTCCATTTTTCTGCTTAAGATTTTCTGGTGCTGGGCCTCCTGGCCTCCAAGATAACAGCCATAACAGCTTTTGAAAGAGGAGTGTTCTGAATGGCTACATTGTCCGCCATGCTGCCAGATTTAAGGTCCTGAGTTGGCTGTGCAGGATCTGATTGTTTTGTTGGGTCAGCAAGTGAGAAGTTTGAGGCAATATCCATGCTGGACCTTGAGACAAGCTCTTTAGGATTGGGTACCAGTGCTGGCGTGGCCAGTCTGGTGCAATCAGTATCATTTTTGGCTTCTCTTGTCTGACCTTTAGGAGTACCCTGGGAAGGAGAGGCAGTGGAGGAAAAGCATATACCGTTAGATTTTTCCACCTGAAGGATAGGGCGTCCACTTTCCATGCTTGCTTGTGATAAATCCTTGTGCAAAATCTCTGCAATTGGCAGTTGTGAGGGGAGGCAAATAGATCTATGTCTGGGTATCCCCATTTCCTTATTATCATGCTGAAGACTTGTGGATCCAGTTTCCATTCGTGGGGATCCATGAGGTTTCTGCTTAGTTCGTCTGCCAGAGTATTTGTTTTTCCTGGCAGGAATTGTGCTTGCAGGTGAACTTGAAAAGCCAATGCTGTGTCCCATAAGGTCATTGCTTGTCTGCAGAGCGGGTAGGAATGTGTACCTTCCTGCTTGTTTATGTACCACATGACCGTAGTGTTTTTATCAGTAACTGTCCTGGATGAAGCAGGTCCTTGAAAGCTGTCAGGGCATTTTGAACAGCTAGCATCTCTTTTTGATTGATGTGAAGATGCATCTGGTTTGCAGGCCATGTGCCCTGAATACATTTTTCTGCCATATGGGTCCCCCAGGCATAATCTGATGCATCCGTTGTCAGTGTCTGTCTGGCTGTGGGTAAACTGAATGGCAGACCCTTGTTGTGGTGACAGGCTTCTGCCCACCATCGAAACTCCTGTTTCAGGCAGGGAATGAGTGCAATTACTGTCTCCAGGCTGTGGCAATGCTGAGTCCAAACACTTTTTAGGTACCATTGCAGTTTCCTCATATGCAGTCTGGCATATGGAATTAGTAGAATGCAAGATGCCATGAAACCAAAGGCCTGCAGGATTTTCCTTGCAGATAAGTGGGTTTTTGTTGCCAATTTCTTGAAGTAAGTAGTCAGATGCTTTTGTTTGTCTGGGGTGAGATAAGCCATCTGGGCAGTTGTATTTAAGCTTGCACCCAGGAATATTATCTCTTGAGAGGGCACTAGTTTTGATTTCTTTTCGTTTACTGTGCACCCTAGGCCAATTAGTAATCTTTTTACAAATGTCAGATGCTTCAGAAGAATGTCTTTGTTCTCTGCTTGAATTAGGCAGTCGTCCAAGTAAGGATATATCTGAATTCCTTTTTGTCTGCAAAACACAATTCTGGTGCCGGGCATTTTGTGAAGATCCTGGGCACAGTAGATAAGCCAAAGGGCAGTGCAGAGAATTGGTAATGCATTGAGCCAGCTATGAATCTGAGGTATCTTCTGCAAGATTGTCTGATTTGGACATGCAGGTATGCCTCTTTTAGGTCCAAGGTTACGAGCTAAGCCTTCTTGCCCAGCATGGGCAGTAGTTGCTGTAGAGTCAACATCTTGAATTTTGGAACTTCCAGAAACGTATTTAAAATTGACAGGTCCGGTATTGGTCCTTTCTGGGTACTAGAAAAAGTCTGGAGAAAAATCCTTGCCCCTGCTCTTGTTGTGGTACTTGATGAATTTAAAATTGACAGGTCCAGTATTGGTCTCCAGGTTTTGTCCTTTCTGGGTACTAGAAAAAGTCTGGAGTAAAATCCTTGCCCCCTGCTCTTGTTGTGGTACTTGATGAATGGCCCTCATGTCCATGAGGGCTGTAATTTGTTTTTCTGCCTCTGCCCATTGATTGTGTGGCAGGTCTGGCATACCTTTTGACCTTGGTAGGGTGTGAAAATGGAACCTGTAGCCTTGGGACACTATGTTCAGGACCCATTTCTCTTGGATAACCATTTGCCAATTTGATGGAAAAAGTGCTAGTTTTCCCCCTAAAGGGGCTGCCAAAAGAAAAGGTGCTTGGATCTGGTAGAGGAAAGTCATTGGGACTGTTTCCTGTAAGGTTGTCATTTGTCTTCTCCGCTTTTGGAGGTAGGAGCACCCCATTGTTTAGGCCTGTATGAGCCTTTGAGCTGAGATCTGCCTCTGGGACGCCTGTATCTGCCTCTTTGTGGTCTGTCTGACACTGGAAAGGGCCAATTCCTGTTAAACCTGGGTGGCTGCACCTGTAAGAAATCCTTGACTGACTGCATGGATTTTGCTTTATCCTCCATTTTTTTCAACACCTCTTCTGCTTTAGTACCAAACAAAGTATCACGCTGTAATAGTGCATCTAATAATTTTGCTTTAACATGATCAGGCAGATTCTGTTCTTTTAACCAAGCATGCCTTCTAATAACAGAACCTGTAACAGCGGCCCTGCAAGAGGCCTCCAGTGAATCATAACCACATTGCAAAGTATGCTTTCCCACTTGTTCAGCTGCATGCAATAAATCATGCAATTCCTTGTTCTCTGAACCTTCAGTATTTGTCAACAATTTCTGTTTAAGCAGTGACATTAAATATTGCTGATATTTAAGCATATGAAATTGACAATTTAAAGCCCTTACAGCCAGGGTAGCAGAAGTATAGACTTTTTTCCCCCATCTGTCTAGAGCCCTAGAATCCCTATCAGAGGGGACAGGGTTTTTTGCAGTGGAAGCTTTAACCCCTTTGGGACCCTGAGATATAGTTTCTGGGTCAGCAGCAGGGTTTTTATATAGGAATTTGAGAATCCGGGACCCTGTAGTACCTGTCTGGCTTAGCAGGTGCAGGGGGTAAAGAGTCCGGGGACAGGCCGGACTCTGAAAATACATCATCTACAACATCCAGGACAGGTGGAATAGCAAGGGGTCTGTGCTGGGGAAGTAGCAGAAATTCTCTGAGCCTTTTCTTAGATTCAGAATAATCTTGGCTCTCCCAGTGGAAATGCTCCCTCATGGTATGCAGGGTTTCCCCAAAAGAATAATCCTCAGGAGGAGAGGCTGAAGGAATGGACTCTTCAGCATCAGAATCCTCATAGGGAAGCATGGAGTAATCCTGTTCAGAAGGGAAATCGGAGAAAATAGAAACCTGATCAGAAGAATCATACTCTGTCTCTTGCCTAGGCCTCTTATCAGGAGGGGGATGGGAGCCCCTGATCAAACTAATTAGGTCTTTGGCCATTTTGAGCATCTGTTTTTTAAGCATGGAAGTTGAGGAGGAGAATGCTGTACTTGTTTCTTTAGAGCTGCTTTAGTCTTTGTCTTTGAAGCTGAAAGATGGCTTAATATATAGTTGTGTAGGCCTGAAGACACCCTCAGAAGCTGATGCCTGCTCAGCGGCTCCAGACCCATCTGAGGGAATGATTTCCCAGTGTCCAATACCTTGAGTTTCCAGAGGCCCAGTTGGCTCCACGTGGGAGTCGAAAGCGGCCTGTGGTTCTGAGGTAGAGGATGCCAGGGGCTGCGAAAGCGCCTCACTGAGAACTGGAGACTGGCCTAGCAGAGGCTTCGTCGGTTTTGGACCTCGGATGCCTATCCTTTTTCTTGTCCTTGCGTTTTTTGTAAACTCCGGTTGTCGGCTGGTCCGACGGCATTATATAATTAAATCTTCGGCCAAAGTAATGAAATGCAAAATCGAACCGACGCTTAATAGTGCGTTGGTTAAATCCAGCACAAAACCGACAGCTAGCAACGTTGTGATCAGGGCCTAGGCAAGGAATACAGTAAGAGTGAAAATCCTTATGAGGTATTTGCTTCCCACAAGAAATACAATTGTTAACTTTTTCTGACATCGGTCTAGAGCAAGAAAAAAAAGTTTCCCCAACGGGGTACTTAGCTTTAATGAAGACTTCGGTTCTGAAATTCGGATTTGAAAATCTCAGGAGTCGGCCGACTGGCACTTGCGAACTGCTTTTGCTTTGGGCACCATGCGGCAAGAAAAACTGAAGAAAATGGTGTTGGCTGCATCTTTTATACCCCTGGCGCACTGACGTCAGGGAAGAGGTGACAGCAACCGACGCCGGACCTAGACTTTGGAATTCTGGCCGACTGAGGGTAGCCTGCCCGCAGGATAACCCCAAGAGTAATGACTGCAACAGTGAAACACGATGAACATCTTTCTTTCCAAATCTATCAAAAGCTTTCCCATCTTTGTCAGTGGAATGGAGTTAGTATTAAGAATCTGTTTAGCAACAGAAGTCTTAGATTGAACTGTCTCCTTTTAGATTAGAAAACATATATTTAAGAGTCTGAGTTACTTTGTATAACATATCAAATTTTTCAGGAGCACAAGGTTGCCTGTCAGGCAAATGCAAGCTGTTAAGAAAACATCCTCTAAAGCTGATAAAACAGGAGGTACAAGTTGAAGAATATCCAACTGCAACAAGTCATGATACGTTTGCTGGGAAATAGAGATTTCATGTTGTTCACACTGAAATAGCTCTCTCATTTTAGCTACGGTCTCAGAAAACAGCAGTGTTTCTGAAGGGAAATCTGAAGTAAGCAATCTGAAGTAACAGTTCCCTCAGAATCAGAATCCTCAGCTTTTGAAGAAATCACTGAGAAAAATACTCCTACTCCATTCCTTGTTCTTCTGAGAATCAGTGTCAGAATAACACAAATCTTTTTTTTTCTTTTTCTGGTTGTCGTGAAGCAACAGCATTTGAAACTTAAGAAGTTGAAATTAATTCCTTAGCACATCTGAGGAATTCTTCCTTGCCCGTACTAATGGAAAAAAAGAGAAGAATCATTCTTAATTTTTTGCTGTCTTTTATAGGATCATAGGAGGCTACTAGACTAATGGCCCTAGGGCCTTTACAAGCCTAGCCAAGAGTTTATCCCCAAAAAAGAAACCTCAGTTAGCACCTGTCGCCCCTGTCACTGAGGGATGCAGGTGAAACCCTTGGGACAAATCTGTGGTTTCTCATCCACTCACCAAGGTTGCGCTTGAAGAGGGTCAGCGAGGTACGCTGTTTTACATGTCTGGGAAGTCTATTCCAGTGACAGGGAAGCCTCTGGGAGACAAACCTCTCTCTCTTCAGCAGGTTTTGTTGATCCTGCATATTGGATTCAGGCCTTTCAAACAGGTAATGCATGAGTTTAGAGTCTGGCAGGAATATTAAAAATGCTTAGAGGCATTTCATATAAAAAATTCTAAACTAACTTTACTTTTGTAGCCTGACAGGGGAGGGGGGGGGGGGCTAGAAACTAAGATAACTCTTTCATAATTGTTAATTGTAGTGCTTAACCTTTCCTCCCACATAATTCTAAAACTGGTCTCTCTCTCTTGCACCTTCTTTTTTAACATCGTATATAGTTTACTTACAACTCCGTTTATGTCCAGATGTTGTTCTGTATTTTCTATCCAAACCTTCCTGCTTTTGTTAGAAAACTTATAATATTCCATTCCACCCAATGTTTTTGTTCTGCACGTACTTCTATCGGTTTATGCAAATCCTTAGATGTTTATAATTCTATGGTAGAACAAAGCACAGCAGTACCTGAATTCTCTGTGTCATATCTTGACAAATATTCGGTCATTTTCCATATATTTTTTTACTTTACTTCTGCCATTCAGTTGAGACATTAGATCATGGTCTCAGCTGTGTGTCTTAGTGGGACTTCAGGTGGATGTAATAGATCGTATGGCACTCATCAAGAAAAGAGTAGGGAAAGTTCCCCAGTGCCCTAGCCAGATTTCCCCTAGTCAGTATGAATGCCACCTCAGGTCTGCCTTGAAAAGGGGCCATTCGGTTGATGAGACTATCTTAGTCAATAAAGAGTAAAATAAAATAAAATATATAAATAAATACAAAAATAAAAATAAATGCTAAAAAAAAAAAAAAAAAAAAAAACTTGAGTACTCCCTAGTATTAAGGAGAGTGACTCTTCAAAATTTCCATCCTACGTAAACTAGCTCATTGGAGTTACTCAAGAGGAGTGCTGCTCACACAACCTGTTATTAAATGAATAATTCATCTTCATGGCTTTAGTCTCGTGTATGTTCATCATATCCAGCAATGCTACCATATTGACAAAGTCTCTGAAATATTACTTCCACATCCTTTTCAGAGTCGGTCAAAGAACCAAATCATTCTACTATAGTGCCAAGTTGTAAGTAAATTCCTTCAGTTCATAACCCTTCCTTGTGTCTACTTTAATTTCACTTGCCAAGGACACCCCTCTCCAGTGCTTCTGCTTAACTGAAAACGTTTAGAAACTTTAATTTTCTAAATTTATTTGTGATGAGGCTTCATAATACAGATACAAATTCAAAGATTTTATTAAATGCACCCACTACTGAGGAAAGCCCGCTGCCAGCAAACCCTGTCAAACACTTTTTTGATGTCCATATTTATAGTCAGCAATGTTTGTTTCATTTTGTTGGCGTTTTCTATCAACATACGTGTTCAGTAAGTAACATGAGTGGTTATACCTGGTACACAGCTGATTTGTTCCAGATCAGTCGATGAAGCAAGGTTATGGGCTAAACTTTTGGCAACTATAGCAGTATATAAGAAATGATTTAAATAACCCACAGTCAGGAGTAAGAATTGATATTGATCTGTATGACCGTACTTGTGAAGGATCCTTGTTTGTTTTATGAATAATTTGAGAACATGTTCCAGGTATTTAAAGTCTCCTCACTTACCAACACATAATTAGCCAATTTAGTAAAGCCCTTAATACTCTTTTTCTTTAAAAATGACATATTTTAATGGTAAGTCATTTGTCACAACTGTTGTTTTGTTTCCAACTTATCCATCGAATGTCTTGCACAAAATAGTTTTCCCTGATCTTTATTCAAACGTTTAACGTGAACTAACACAGGAAGTCCCTTACTTCATTTGTTCTCCCTCCCCGACTGCATATGCTTCATATAAATTGGTCATAAAAGTGAACAGAACTTCACAGTATGTCTTCATGAGTCTCTCAGATCCTACATATTTGATCTATAATCTTGCATTTTGATCTCTCCACCTCTTCCTTAAAGCTAGCTACTTTTGCCTTGGATGTTATCTCAAAATCTAATATTCTGAGTTCTCTAAGCTTGGAGTTCTACCCTACAACCTAGCATATTGTACCCTCTAACACCTGCACTTTAAGTTCAGCCCCTTCCATCTAATGAATCACTTCTTCATGTGTATTCAGTAGCTCTGCATATAACCTGGCCATTTTTAAATGTACTGTCTTTTTTTCATTTACAAAATCTCTTCATTTGTGACGGGTGTTTGTCACTTCCTAAACTATGTAAAACTTATGAACTTGTAAACATAAATAAATATGAACTTTCAAAAAAAAAAATTGCAATATGATGGTTTACTTTTTCTCTAGTACAGTTCCAAGTAGGAGACCATCCGTCTTTAACGGAACACTAGATGTCCTTCAAGAATGCAACTGCAGTCCTGACATATGGGTTGTCCTGCCTCAGGCAGCCCTTCGGTCGGCCGGATTCCAAAGTCTGGGTCCGGCGTCGGCTGATGTCGCCTCTTCCCTGACGTCAGAGCGGCTGGGGTATAAAAGCATCAGCCAACGCCATCTTCTTCAGTCTTTCTTGCCGCGGGGTGCCCGAAGCAGAAGCAGTTCGCAAGTGCCGGTCGGCCAGCTCCTGTGTTTTCAGATACCGAAGTCATCAAAAAGCTAAGTACCCCGTTGGGGAACCTTTTCTTGCCTCAGCCGATGTCAGATAAAACTGCAAAATTAATAATTGCTTGTCTTGTGGTAAACAAATACCTCATAAGGACTTCCATTCTTACTGCCTTCCCTGCCTCGGCCCAGACCATGACGTCTCGGCCTGTGCTGCCTGTGCTTGCTTCAATAAGCACACACTTAGGCGCCGGGCAGAATTTGCTGAAGACTTTTTTGGGGAAAATTTCTCCTATACCATGCCGTCGGAACTACCGACAGCACATATTTCCAAAAAACGGAAGGACCGGGACCGACATTCGTGGCCCGCGACTTCCACCGACACCATGCTAAAGCCTACCGCGAGTGCATCGGTCTCTTCGGAGGCGGTAATTCAACCGCTCCAGGCCGACAACACCGCTTTACCGCACACTTCGGTCTCGGAGGCTACCCCGGTGCCAGTTGTTGATTTTCCTCCTGAAACCGAAGCCCAAGTTACTCCAGCACGTGGGTCAGCTAGGCCTCCTGTGTCTATGTCCATCAAGGCCTCCACATGTGCTAAGGCTGCCAGCCAGGCTAAGTCTCACCCTCCTAAATCTTTTTCACAGGGTCCCACTTCTGATAAACAGATCATGACTTTAGCTGCAGATCTAATTTCTTTAATCAGGGGCTTTCAGGCTCATCCAGACAGAGGTTCTCAGACGCCTTCAGACAAAAGGCCTAGGGTTGAGCAGACAGATACCCTTTCCTCAGATGAAGCCTCTGGTGAGTCAGGCCATTCAGATTCCCAGGAAGAATCCTTCCTGGCCTACGAGGATTCTGATGCTGATGAATCCATTCCCTCTGCCTCTCCTCCTGAGGATATTTCTTTTGGGGAAATTCTCCACTCCTTGAGAAAGCATTTTCAGTGGCAGGGCCAGGATTTCTCCGATTCCAGGAAAAGGCTTCGGACTTTCCTTAAGTTACCCCAGCACAGGCCTTTAGCTATCCCCCCAGTGTTAGATGTATTGGATGATGTGTTCTCAGACTCCAGTACTTCTCCTGATTCTCTCCCTCCTGCTCCTGTCTAGCCTGACAGATATTACAGGGTTCCTGAAACTCATAAACATCTCTTTAAGGCCCACTCTGTTGATCTAGAAACTATTTCTCAGGGGCCCAAAGGAGTGGCCACTTCCACGGCCAAAAATCCTTTGCCCGCAGACAGGGAATCTAGGTCCCTGGAGAGGTGGGGTAAAAAAGTTTATACCTCAACCACCCTTGCCATGAGGGCACTTAACTGTCTATTTCATATGTTTCAGTATCAGGATTTCTTGCTGGATGATTTGCAGAAAAAGTTAGCCTCTCCTGAGCCTTTAGATAGAAAGGCCTTGCAGGATTTGGTTCATAATACTCAGCAGGTTAGCAATCATTTTCTTCAGTGTGGTTATGATGCATTGGAAGCTTCATGTAGGGCAGCTATGACAGGTGCATGCTTGGTTGAAAGAACAGACATTGCCAGATCATGTTAAAGTAAAGCTTCTAGATGCTCCTCTGGAAAAACACAAGCTATTTGGTGCTAATGCACAGGGTGTGTTGAAATCAATTGAGGAAAAGGCTAAATCAGTACAAACAGTCAGATTTCCTCCAGGTTCAGCCACCAAGGTTCAGCAGGAATTGGCCTTCGAAGAATTGGTCCTTTCCAGACACTGACAAGTTCCAAAGGGGAAAAAACAGGCGTGCTCGAGGTAGAGGGCAATACCGAGGCTCCTACAGGGGCCGCCAATGGCAACCAACTAATCAGAGAAGTGGCACAGGGACTTCTACTGCTCCACAGGGACAATCACAATGACTTGACTTTGACACCGCCAACCAAGCCTCAAAGAGAAGCACCTTTAGGCGGAAAATTATCTTTATTTTCAAAAAACTGGCACGTTTTTACAAAGGACAAATGGATTTTGGACATAATAGACAAAGGTTACAGGTTCCACTTCCATACCTTACCAACAAGACAAGGCATGCCAAACCTGCCACAAAATCAAAGGGCAGAGGCACGCATACAAGTTTCAAAGCTGCTACAAATCAAAGCAATAGAAAAGGTTCCTCCTCAGGAACAAGGCCAGGGATTCTACTCAAGACTGTTCCTTGTTCCAAGAAAAGAAAAGCAATGGAGACCTATACTGGACTTGTCCGCTCTAAACACTTTTCTCATTGTGCCAAAATTCAAGATGCTGATGTTACAGCAACTTCTTCCCATGCTGGGCAAGGGGTCTTGGCTGGTTACTCTGGACCTCAAGGAGGCATACCTGCATGTCCCAATCAGACATAGCTGCAGAAGATACCTCAGATTTTTTGCAGGGTCAGAGCATTATCAATTCTCAGCATTGCCTTTTGGCTTATCTACTGCGCCCAGAGTATTCACGAAATGCCTGGCATCAGTAATTGCACATTGCAGACTCCAGGGGATACAAATATACCCTTACCTGGATGACTGCCTTATACAAGCGGACAGCAAGCAAGCCTTGATAAGAAACTTGGACTATGTCATTCACTTACTACAGGCTTTGGGATACACAGTCAACATTCAAAAATCAAGACTACTGCCATCCCAACAAATAATTTTTCTAGGAGCCAAACTGGACACAAACTCACAAATGGCTTTCCTCACAGAAGAAAAACAAGGACAATTACCAGATTACTTCAAAAGCCTAGCAAAGCACACCCAGATGACTACAAGGAAAACCCTGCAGGCCCTGGGTTTCATGGCATCTTGCATTCTTCTGATTCCAATGGCAAGACTACACATGAGAAAACTACAATGGTACCTAAAAAGTTTATGGTCTCAACACAGCCACAATTTAGAAGCAATTATTCCACTCATTCCATGTCTACAAAAGGAATTTTTGTGGTGGGCACAAGCAAGCCAGCTAAACAAAGGCATGTATTTCAACAAACCTCAAGCAAGCCAAACCATTACAACAGACACCTCAGATCATGGATGGGGGGCGCACATGGAAGGCAGATGCATTCAAGGGCAATGGGCACCCCGGGAATTGCATCTGCACATCAATCAAAAAGAGATGTTGGCAGTGATTCACGCAATCGAGGCCTTCGGAAAATTTCTTCAGCAGGGTCATCTGCTAATAAAGACAGACAACACCACTGTTATGTAGTACATAAACAAGCAGGGAGGCACCCATTCTTACCCCCTCTGCAGACTAACAATGACTCTTTGGGAAAAGTCCCTGAAACTGAACATACAGTTGCAATCCCAGTTTGTTCCAGGCAAGGACAATGTTCTGGCGGACAGTCTAAGCAGAAACATTATGGACCCGCACGAATGGATGTTGCATCCAGACATTTTTTCACAAATGACTCGTGCATGGGGAAGGCCGGACATAGATCTCTTTGCCTCACACCTCAATCATCATCTGAAGAAGTTCTGCTCAAGGACACACCATCCTCAAGCCTGGAGAATGGATGCTCTCTCCTTCAGCTGGAATTCTCTAACAATCTATGCATTCCCACTTCTACCATTAATGACCAAGATGTTACTGAAGATCAAAGCAGAACAACTGAATGGCATTTTGATAGCTCCAGACTGGCCAGGACAGCACTGGTATCCATTACTAAGGAGCATAACTCTCACCAAGCCGTGGCCCCTGCCTCAATGGCCTCTGCTTATAACCCAGCACAATTACAGGACTGTTCATCCCAACCTGCAAACGTTACAACTGACAGCTTGGAGGGTTCCATGACTTCTCCCCATATCTCTCTCTCCAAAAAGGTTCAAGAGATCTTACTGGAAGCACGCAGACCTTCCACCAGAAAAACTTATTCAGCTAAATGGAAGAGATTCAACATCTGGAATGCCAACAAGGGTCAGGATGCATCAGCAATGAGCATCCCACAGATACTAGAATACTTGGCAGAAATGCTTCACAATGGCCTTTCATATTCTTCCATAAAAATACACGCTTCAGCAATTTCAGCAAAATACAACTGTGAACCACCTGTGTTTTTACATCCTTTGCTAAGACAGTTTCTAAGAGGGATAAAAAATATCAAACCTCCAAGAAAACCACCAGTGCCTGCATGGGACCTCAACTTCGTCTTGGAAAAATTAACTCTTCCTCCTTTTGAGCCAGCAGCATCTTCAGAATTGCAATTTCTCTCCTGGAAAACAGTTTTCCTGTTGGCAATTACTTCAGCAAGAAGAGTCTCGGAGATACAGGCCCTCATGGCAGTACCTCCATTTCTCATTTTCCATCAGGACAGTCTCTCTTTAAGAACCAATCCTTCATTCATGCCAAAAGTGATATCCAGGGTTTCTCTAAATCAAGCAATTCACCTGCCTACTTTCTTTCCCAATCCTCAAAATAAAGGAGAAAAGCTTCTGCACACTTTGGACATTCACAGACAATTGCACTACTATTTGGACAGAACAAAGGCCAACAGAAAGTCTGACCAACTATTTATAGCTTACGCTGCTGGAGTACAAGGAAAGGCAATTTCCAAACAAGCAATTTCAAAATGGATTGGAAACTACATCAGATTCTGCTACTCTTTCCATAGAAAAGGTGTGCCAGCCAATATCAGGCCACACTCCACCAGAGCTACAGCCACCTCCACAGCCTTTCTAAGAGGGGTGGCTACAAAGGACATTCTAGAAGCTGCTACATGGAGCTCAGTGCATACATTTTCCAAACATTACAACCTGCCTTTACATTCCAGATCCCGAGCAGGCTTTGCTTCTGCAGTCCTGCAGGGCATTTTAGCTACACCATCCTTATCTTAGATCCTACCACCCCCAGCTTGGCTATGGTATTCAACCCATATGTCAGGACTGCAGTTGCATTCTTGAAGGACATAGTACAGTTTTGTACCTACCATAAATGGAGATGTCCGATAGATATGCAACTGCAGTCAGGTTTTCCCTCCCTCCTACCCCTCTGTAATTCTCTTTTTTGGGTCCACTCCCCCTTTTTCAAGTTAGCTGGGGATATCTATTATGGTGTATCTGTTTATTACTGTTGTGCATGTCTGGAATTTTCTCCATTCTCTAAATTTAGCCTTCCTTGGAGGGCACCTGGCATCTGGGGCAAGAAACAGTGAAGAAGATGGCGTCGGCTGATGCTTTTATACCCCAGACGCTCTGACGTCAGGGAAGAGGCGACATCAGCCGACGCCGGACCCAGACTTTGGAATCCGGCCGACCAAAGGGCTGCTTGAGGCAGGACAAACCCATATGTCAGGACTGCAGTTGCATATCTATCGGACATCTACATTTATGGTAGGTACAAAACTGTACTTTCTTGATGAATGTGTATAGTGTACCTAGCTGTAGCCAGGAAAAAAAACTGCTATATTCTCCCACTGCATTGCTCATCCATTTCAGAACCTCCCCCCACTTTGAATTACAATCATATCTATATGTGAATTTCAGATTATATCTCCCTTGAGTTAAATGCTGAGGCCCAGGTAATACTTTGTGTGACCAACATTATTTTCGCCTCAACTTGAGATGAATTAAAAAATATATAGACTTCTTATTTGTTAAGCCCCTGTCAGCATTTGCATTTCACATTTATATCGTACTCTCACAACTACACAGAAAAACTGTCTTCCTTGATGGGCATATTACTTTGGCTAATCATTTGCAGCTTATTTTCAGTCCATTGCTCTAATATTCCTTTAAATGTTTACAAATTAATGGAACTAAGAAGTTCAACTACCTGCTTAGATAGACAGGTGGAGATAACAAAATATCGTCCTTTCAGGATATTCCCTTTAATTGTTAACAGGTAGTGTTGATACAGACTGTAAGAGGCAGCAGAATGACTAGTTTTAATCAAGATTTTATTATTGAATGTGATTTATTACAAAGCATGTTTTTAGAAAGAGGGTACCCATTTGATTTTGTAAGTCACATAAGAAAAGATGTAGAGGAAGGGAGGTTAACTAAATTTCAACCCATTATAAATAATAAAGGGAAAACCCTTGAACCAAATAAAGAGATAAATGGTGAAAACCATGGACTTAATTTAATTTTGGAATATAATGGTATTAATAACTTTGTAAAAAAGGTATTTTTAAAGGAGTGGCGAACTTTTACAGCCATCACTGACTTAGATATTGTGAAGACCATACCACAGAAGATTACCTATAAAAATTCAATTAATATGAAAGGTATGTTGGAAAATAAGCAGGGAGGGCCACAAAATAAAGGAAGAAAAGGTACCTTTAAATGTGGCTGATGCAAACAATGTCCTTATATTCTTAATATAAATACTATTTGGAAAGTAGAAGAAGATGGGTTTATACTATTATAGTATTGATTATCACAATTGTGATTCCAGAGGAATAATTTATTTAGCAGTGTGTAAAAAATGTGGTTCCTTTTATATTGGAA
This sequence comes from Protopterus annectens, assembly GCF_019279795.1. Classification (NCBI taxonomy): domain Eukaryota; kingdom Metazoa; phylum Chordata; order Ceratodontiformes; family Protopteridae; genus Protopterus; species Protopterus annectens. The sequence goes on along the minus strand of NC_056726.1, from coordinate 484,612,746 downwards.
AAACTGAAAGAATGCTCAAGAGAAGGATATGCGAGCATATATATGAAATTTCAGTCAATAAAGAAACTAATGCACTTTTTAAGCACTTTAAAAATTGCCCAGAAGCTGCTTTTGGATTTATGGTTTTGGAACAAATTAAAACCAATATTAGAGGTGGTCCTTGGGAGGACACGATAGAATTTAGGGAATTATGGTGGCAAGTATCCCTACAAGCAGACCACCCCCCTGGTTTAAATGAATTTATTTCCATCAAACCCTTATTAAAATTAAGGTCTGCCAAATTGTAAAGATGAAACAGGCACTACCTAGATTTGCCATGAGATGGCAGTAATCAATTGAGAGACGATGGTGCTGGATGCAGAATGAAATTCAATTCATTTTTATTTATTTTTTATTACATTTTTTAATATATTAAATGAATATTTTTAAAATGGTAATAGGGTACTTATATATAATCTGTAATGAATTTTTAGCGTAATTTATAATTTACAATTGATATACATACTGAATGGTTTTATAATAACTATCAATGAGAATTTGGTTTTATGTGTTCTTAATTAATTTTATTTGATTAATTGATTAATTAATGGAACTATATATAACAGGTCACTAATGGATTTGTCATTCATCTGATGAAGTCTTTAATACAAGACAAAAACGCTTGTGGATATTAATTGGCGTTCATGTTGCTGTGATATTGTGCGTCTTCGTGTTTCTGAACTTGTAATAAAACTGGTGCGATTCAACCGGAATTTCCTATCTGCACTTTTGTTTTTACTGGTTGGTTTTTGTGCAGAAGCTTGCAGTATTTCGTTTCTTCATTGCTCTAATATTCCTTTAAATGTTTACAAATTAATGGAACTAAGAAGTTCAACTACCTGCTTAGATAGACAGGTGGAGATAACAAAATATTGTCCTTTCAGGATATTCCCTTTAATTGTTAACAGGTAGTGTTGATACAGACTATCTTGTAATATTAAACTTAGAGGAATCACCACTATATACCCAAAACTCTGCATTTGGTATCCTGTGCTATAAGTCATGCACAGCACTTTACTTAGGAAAAAAAATATGTATTTATATTGAAATCAATACTAATTTGTGTCTATGTCTTTAAAGTTCAAGCACAGAGTATTGGCAGAACAAATAATTATATCTACATTCAGTTCAGATAAATCATAGTACCCTGAGTGGACTGACTCTCCAGAGCTATTATATGACTTCAGGAAGGCAGACCATTTGTTATGCATCTTTCCCTTCCAGATGAAAAGAGACTGGTAGCTGCTAAGCTAGTCATTTCCATGTGGACTGCCAGCTGTATTGTATTTTGTCATGAGGCAGCTGACTACAGATTGGAAATGTTTGTAGCAAAACCATTCTATCAGGGTTATGGTTACTTAGTGTGTTTGCTTCGGTAACTCTTTTAGACCTTTTTGTCTTTGCCACTTACTCTGTGGTCCACACTTACAGTAAGCATTATTGCTTCCAGGTATTTGGTCTCCTTTGGTACCTTGGTACTTCATAATTCTGTTTTATGAGCCTTTGATTTTAGTCACTTATTAGTTTAAGCCCTCTAGGAGGTTTAAATTTGCAGTCTTGAAATTCTCCCTCATACCCAGTGCAGAAAGCTTCTGAAGTCTGGTACAAAAGATGTGTATTCGCCATATTGGTTACTTATGAGGAAGTCTTCTGCACAGCTGTATGTTACAGTCTTACCATCCACACATATGTGGATCTGCATTGTACGGATGTGTGTAGTTTAATTATAAGCCAGGCAGCTATGTAATTTATTGTATTACTGTGTGTTGGATTGTTGTTTCTTGTTGCGTAGATGGTGTTAACTTAGTTGATGGCCTGAGCATGCACTCCTAGTCCATTGTCTGATGCCATGGTTCTTACTGACAAGGACTCCTACACTGAACGTGGGAGTGAGAGAAAATTCAGAGATGTGTCAAGCTGGGCATGTCAGAAATCCCAACAGTTAACCCATTTAGAAATTATCCTTGCTGCTTAATTGTCATGATGAGTACATATGTGCTATTTCTCTTGTATTACTAATGTTATTTATTTCATCCTTTTTTGGTGAATATTTGTAATTTCTCTCTCTCTCTCTCTCTCTCTCTCTCTCTTTTTTTTTAGATCACCAGATGAACCGTTAGGCACATGCCCTTCTGTAGGATTACAGTTGTCGAAGTTTTTTCAGTTGTTTGTTAGAAGTTTACCAGAAGAAACACAAGGTGCAGATTTTGTAATTGAATTCTAAGTTTTCTTGTTTTTTGTTTTTTTTTTAATAGCTATTGTATATTACTAGCAGTGATTTAGAAAGGGAAGCTGGTGTCTTCTGTGGCTCATTACAATTGCTACACTGTAAATCAAAAAGAGGAGCTCTCATTGATTACAGAGTTCTCTTTTTCTATATTCTTAAGAAATTTACAGCATTGCAGTGTTTCATGTATTCCACTCTAGAAATGTGCTTTTCTGCTTAAGGATTTGTTTTAAGTGAGAGGCAGCATGTGACATTTTGAGGTGCTGCTTAACTGCTCAGTATTTCAGGAAAGTTCAGAATCATGATGAGAGACCTCTTGATGTCTTTGAGAAGTCTGCTTTTACCTATAATTCCCTTCTCTCCAAACAATTATTGTGCTTAAAAAATGTTTTATTAATAATGATTTAGAATTAAAATGTTAAAGATGTAAAAATGTATTCTTTTGTAAAAATGAACCCACTGGATGGATTTGACAGCACCAAGTACTGTTTGTCAGCATGCTTTTAGGACACCTATGGACAGAACTTTGCTGATGTTCTTCATCTCACATTGCTGCAGTCCTTACACTTGGGTAGTCCGCTGTCCTCGGTCGGCCCGAATACCAAAGTATTAGGCTGACGTCGGTCAAGGCGCTTAAGACTGACATCAGAACGTCAGGGTACAAATGCGCATGACCGACGTCATATCCTCAGTCTTTTTTGCCGCATGGTCCGATGCAGAAGCAACGTTGCAAGTGCCGTTCGGCGTTCTGAAATTTTTCGAGTTCGGAGTTTCAGACCGAATCAAAGTTGGCTAAGTACCCCGTTGGGGAATATTTTGTTTTTTTCTTGCCTCAGTGTTTTACCGGATGTCAGAAAAAGTGAATAACTGTATTTCTTGTGGGAAACAGATACCGCATAGGGACTATCATTCTTTGTGTATTCCTTGTTTGGGGCCTGAGCACGACGTTGTTGGGTGTCGCTTTTGTGCTAGGTTCAATAAGCGCACTATTAAGCGAAGGTTAGATTGTGCTAGGCTGGTCTTCGGGAAGCGGTGCAATTATAATATGCCGTCGGATACTCCGGCGCCCGCTTCTTCGAAGAAGCGCAAAGACAAAGCAGTTAAACCCAGGCAAGATGAGTCGTCCGTTCTGGACGCCGGTTCTTTAGAGGCGTCAGTGGAACCGGTGGTTCCGACGGAGGCTTCTCTGGAGTCCCAGGGGGAGACTCTGATTTTGCAGGACGTGGCCTCTCAGGAGGCAGGTCAGGCTGAAGGGGCCTCTCAGGTTACTGTTCTCCCCTCCCTTCCTAGGGTGGTTAGGCCCTCTCCTTCTGTTTCCAAGCCTTCTCCCAGAGGCAGGCCAGGTTTAGCTTCTGTTGGTGTCACTCCTAGTTCAGCAGGGTCTGTACCCAAGAAGCACATGCTTAAAATGGCAGAAGATTTGATTACTCTGATTAGAGGTTCTTTGCCCCCTCCTGATAAGAGGCCTAGGGTGGAGCCAGAGTTGGGGAGTTTTGAGCAGGCTTCAGATGTTTCAGAGTCTTCGGCTGAAGACTTGCAGGAGTACTCTCCTTATTCAGATTCTGATGCAGATGATTCGACTCCTTCTGCTTCTCCTCCAGAGGATTTTTCTTTTTCAGAGACTCTTCATTCCATGAGGGAACATTTTAAGTGGGAAGGTCAAGACTTCTCTGATTCCAGGAAAAGGCTTAGGGAATTTTTGCTTTTACCCCAGCATAGGCCTTTGGCTATACCCCCTGTTCTGGATGTTGTGGAAGATGTGTTTGCGGAGGCTTCACTTAATCCTGATTCTCTGCCTCCTGCTCCTGTTAAACCGGATAGGTATTACAGGGTGCCTGAGGCTCATAAATATCTTTATAAGAGTCCTAGGGCGGACCCAGAAACTGTTAGTCAGGGACCTAAGGGTGTCAAGGCCTCTGTTGTGAAAAATCCGGTTCCTCCAGATAAAGAGGCCAGAGCTTTGGATAGGTGGGGTAAGAAAGTCTATACTTCTTCTACCTTAGCTATGAGGGCTTTGAATTGCCAGTTTCATATGTTGAAATATCAAAACTATCTGCTTTCTCAATTGAAGTCTAAGGTGGATACTCTGGCAGAAGGCATTGAATGTAAAGAATTACAAGATTTGGTGCATGTCTCTGAACAGGTGGGTAAGCATTCTTTACAATGTGGTTTTGATGCTGTACAGGCCTCGTCTAGGGTGGCTGCCACTGGTTCAGTTCTTCGCAGGCACGCCTGGCTTAGGGATCAGAATTTATCTGACCATGTTAAGACAAGGATTTTGGATGCTCCTTTACAGCCTGATGTGTTGTTTGGTTCACCTGTGGAGTCAGTCTTGAAGAAAATGGAAGACAAGGCTAAGTCTATGCAGGCTGTTAAAGATTTTTTGCAAGTTCAGCCTCCAAAGTTTAGTAGGAATTGGCCTGCTAAGGGGTGGACGTATCCCTCTTATGATTCCCAGTCTAGGGGTAGATCTAGACGTGGTAGGGGCAGAGCTCAGAGTTCTTTCAGACCTAGAACAGGGAGTTCACCTGCACAATCTTCGGGTGAGGACAGGGGCCAGTCCTTTCGTAAACAGGCCCAATGACCTACCTTTTCAGCTGCCAGATCCTTCTTGCCTGGCAGCACCTTTGGGAGGAAGGTTGGCACTCTTCAAGGAAAATTGGAATTTGATTACCCAGGACAAATGGGTATTGGATATCATTCACCAAGGTTACAGGTTTTATTTCCATACCTTGCCTCCTTTCAAAGGCATGCTGGACGTTCCTCCTCAGCAAAGACTAGAGGCTCACAAACAAATCTCTCTGCTACTTCAAATAAGGGCCATACAACCAGTACCTCTGCCAGAAGTGGGTCTAGGATTTTATTCTCGCCTGTTCCTAGTACCAAAGAAAGGGGACACGTGGAGACCAATTTTGGATTTATCTATCCTCAACACATATCTGGACATTCCCAAGTTCAAAATGCTGACGTTGCAACAGCTTTTACCTCTGCTGGGCAAAGATCATTGGATGGTGACTCTGGATCTCAAGGAGGCTTACCTTCATGTTCCTATCAGGCTCAGTTGCAGGAAGTACCTGCGCTTGGGCTGGGACTTCTCATTATCAGTTCTCTGCATTGCCCTTTGGCTTATCTACTGCGCCCAGAGTGTTCACGAAGGTTCTGGCTCCAGTGATAGCTTTCTTCAGGCTAAGGGGAATACAAATCTATCCTTATTTGGACGATTGCCTGATTCTGGCCCAAGGAAAGGACGAACTTATTCAGCATTTACAGTATGTGATAGCAGTGTTAAGATGCCTGGGGTATTCTGTGAACGAAATAAAGTCCAGTCTAGTACCCTCTCAGGACATGTGCTTTCTGGGTGTGAGACTGAATACAGCATCCCAGATGGCCTTTTTGACCCCGGACAAACAAAAGAATCTTTCTCTTTACTTCCATCAATTGTCTCGTCAGTCCAGGCTGACTGCAAGGACAGTCCTTCAAGCCATGGGGTTCATGGCATCTTGTATTCGGGTACTTCCCAATGCCAAACTGCATATGAGGAAGCTACAATGGTATCTCAAAAATGTATGGACACAGCACTGCCAAGATATGGACACTGTCATTCAGATAATACCTTGCATTCAAAAGGAAATTTTGTGGTGGGCGCAGGAATGTCACCTAAACAAGGGACTTTCTGTGACCCGGCCAGAGGCGAGTCAGATTCTAACGACAGATGCCTCAGACAAAGCTTGGGGAGCTCATCTAAATGGAAAATGGGTACAAGACACGTGGCCTGCCAGACTTCAACATCTACATATCAACTTGAAGGAGATGTTAGCAGTCCAATTTACATTAATAGCGTTCAAGGATTTACTTCTCCCAGGACAGGTGTTGGTTCTAACAGACAACACAACTGTCATGTGGTACATCAACAAGCAAGGGGGAACACATTCTTATCCTCTATGCAGACAAGCAATGATTTTGTGGGAGACTGCTCTCAGTTTACAGCTAAATCTTCAGGCAAGGTTTCTGCCAGGAGCACAGAACTCCTTAGCAGATGTGTTGAGCAGACAAATTATGGATCCCCACGAGTGGAAATTGGATCCTCATGTATTTCAGACATTGACAGTGTTATGGGGAACTCCAGACATAGATCTGTTCGCTTCTCCACTAAACTTCCAGCTGCCAAAGTTTTGCACAAAAAGGTTTCATCCCACAGCCTGGAAAGTGGATGCTCTCTCATTCAGTTGGAGCAATCTTCACGTGTATGCCTTTCCACCTCTGCCTCTCCTCCCAAAGGTACTCATGAAGGTCAGACAGGACAAGCCAAACATGATTTTAATAGCTCCAGATTGGCCTCGACAGCACTGGTACCCATTACTGAGAAGTCTGGTACGGGAGCCTCCATGGCCTTTGCCTTCGATTCCTCACCTGCTGTCTCAGGAGAACAGTCATTTACTCAATGTCAAACTTCACTCTCTTCATCTGACAGCCTGGCATATTCTGTTTTAAACCCTGTAGGGTCTCAGCTTCCACAACAAGTTTTGAATGTTATTTTGGAGGCCAGAAGGCCTAGTACAAGAAAAGTGTACGGATAAATGGAGGAGATTTTTATTTTGGAGTACAGCAAAGGACTTTGATGTTTCTAAGCCTAATTTAAGTGTGGCTCTTCAATACCTTACTGAGTTACTGGACAAAGGTTTGTCCTTCTCCTCTATTAAGGTTCATGCTGCAGCAATTTCTGCTCACTATGACTGTGACCCACCTTTGTTTTCTCATCCTTTGTTTAAGCAATTCCTTAGAGGGGCAAAGAATATAAGACCCCCACGTAGAGCTCCTACTCCTGCTTGGGATCTCAATTTTGTGTTGGAGAAACTCACTCTACAACCTTTTGAGCCTGCAGCTACTGCCGAGTTGAAATATTTATCATGGAAGACTGCTTTTTTGTTGGCCATTACCTCTGCGAGAAGGGTTTCTGAATTACAGGCCCTTATGGCGATTGAGCCTTTCTTAATTTTCCATAAGGATAGGGTATCTTTGCGTACTAATCCTTCCTTTATGCCTAAAGTGGTTTCTAGTGTGGCTTTAAACCAAACTATTCATTTGCCTACTTTTTATGCAAATCCCCAAAATAAAGGGGAAAAGATTTTGCACACTTTGGATATACACAGGCAATTGCGATATTATTTGAGCAGAACTAAAGGATTCAGGCAGTCTCAGCAGTTATTTGTTTCTTTTGCTTTGAGTTCTCAGGGCAAACCTGTTTCAAAACAAACTATTTCTAAGTGGATTGGTTTTTGTATTGCTTTCTGTTATTCCCATCATGGTAAGGAGATTCCAGCAGGGATTAGGCCTCATTCCACTAGGGCTACTGCCACCTCTACAGCTTTTTAAGAGGGTGGCTACTAAGGATATTTTGGAAGCAGCTACTTGGAGTTCAGTGCATACTTTCTCTAAGCATTACCACCTTCCACTTTACTCTAAATCTAGGGCTGGTTTTGCCACTGCAATTTTACAGGGCATTTTGGCAGCTCCTAATGCTTTCTAGTTTTGCCATCCTCCCTTACCTCTGCTTTGGGATTCTACCCAAGTGTAAGGACTGCAGCAATGTGAGATGAAGAACATAGTACAGTTTTGTACCTACCATAAATGTAGATGTTCGAAGATCCACATTGCTGCAGTCCAATTTACCCTCCCTCCTTCCCCTCTGTAGTTAGAGGCGGTTGTGTGGTTTGGGTTGTGCATATATTGTACATATTGTATATATGTTTAGTGCAGGGGTGGTTAGTTGTTTTTTGCTGTCTTTTGGTTCTAGCCTTTCTTTTTAGGGCCTTCTGACATCTGGGGCAAGAAAAGACTGAGGATATGACGTCGGTCATGCGCATTTGTACCCTGACGTTCTGATGTCAGTCTTAAGCGCCTTGACCGACGTCAGCCTAATACTTTGGTATTCGGGCCGACCGAGGACAGCGGACTACCCAACTGTAAGGACTGCAGCAATGTGGATCTTCGAACATCTACATTTATGGTAGGTACAAAACTGTACTTTTTTTTTCTATAGTGGTGCAGTGTTTTTTTGCAAGTTTATGCATAACATATTAGGTATTGACCACTTTTACCTTCACAGCAGTTGAGTAGTCCCTTAGGCAATGGAATATTTTCATTTTTTGTTGTTGTTAATAGTTTATACTATATAACAGGAGAATGCTGGATATAAGCAGTATAATGCAATCCTGTGCTTTTGATGGAGGATGTGGAAGTCTGTTGTTCATGTTTGTGAATATTAAATTACGGTGTTTTTTTCTGGTATTGTACAGTCGGAGGTGTGGTATGCTTTATTTTTATTGCAAACAAGGGAAAAGAGTTTTCTCATTTTTTTTCTTTTTTGAGCAAACAGACTAGAAAATGGAAGCTGTGTGAAATTATACTTTCCCAGCATTTGTTAAGAGCTGTTTCTTGTATTTTCAGAACCATTAGCTGTTTTTTCTCTACTGGCATAGCTGTGCTGTGCAGCTGGAAGTGGATTGTCTACAGGTGCAGGCAGGTACTAAAGAGATAACTGAACCATGAACTCTGAGGCATTTGCATGAGGAACACACTAATTAATACTTATAAGGGTGCTGACAAGCAGTTCAGTGAAAATAAATGAAGTCCGACACATTGAAGGGCATTTATTACTTCAGTGGACCGTCTAGTTTATTCATTTAAAGGGAGGCAGTGCACTTTTTCTTCTGTCTACAAATTAGATAACTGAGAGCATGCAAGTTGTTTTTCACATCTGGGAGGGTAATAGAGATGGGACAAAAATGCAAAACAACATCAGAATTACCTGATCCAGGGACCTAAGCCTCATCTGCAGAGTAAATAGGGCATGTGGGAGGATGTGTGTCTGAGACTAACCCTTCTGTAGAACAGGTTTCCCATCCATGTAAAGCAGTGTTCTTCCCTATCCCATTTCAAGCGTAACTTGGACCAGTCGGTGAGAACAGAAATTTACCCCTTGTCTGGCACCTAGGTCTCTCTTAAACAGATGCAGCCTGTAAATGCTTGACCATCCATGCCTGAGCCTAAATGTAGCCCCTTATAATAACCTTAGGGTATCAAAACCTGTCACATGCATTTGGGAAACATGGCCAGGCATAAATAGGCCTCCTGGGGTTGTTAGGCTAAAAGTCACCTGTGAACCTCTATCATGGAATGTAAGTGGTATTGTAAATAGAGCCAAGAAGCAAAGAGTATTGAGTTATATTGAGAAGTATAGGGTGCAAATAGGAACGTTACATGAGACACTTGGATAGAAATGAGGATGTGAATTAAGCAAAGAAAGGATTCAGAATGAATATTCAGAGTATCAAGGACAAAGGAAAAGGATAATAATATTGACTTTGAGAGAGGCTCCAGCAGTGATAGTAGAAGAGAAGAAAGACACTGATAGATTTATCGCAATAAGGGGATATTGGCAGAGAAGAGGGATGATACTGGCATGTAATGTATATTATTTATTTGATATTTGTTTACGAGGAAAGTCCGACTGGGCCAAATAGTGCCCATTTTCAGCAGAGGCCTGGGGAGAAAAGTTCCACAATCCTAATCTATGAAAAATCACTTACAGGTGTTTTAAATCACAAAGTACCATGTAGCACTATAAAGCATAGGAGTGAAAAAATGCAATGAGAAAAGCATAGAATATATTTTTCATAGTAGAGTGCATTGAAAAACATTAACAAGAGTTGGAGAAAATATGTGCAGAAAAACTCATTATTCATATTTGTTACATAGATTAGTATGCCATAAATTAGACCTGATACAATTCTAATAAGATATTTAAAACGGATATAGGAGATTATGTGATTGGAGATTGTGATTAGAGACCGTAAGGGAAAATTGAGTGGTGCCTTAGTATGAGAGAGGGTGTTCATATTAAGGTTGTAGAAGCATGGAAGGATGGAGAGAAAAAGATTATAAGAGTGCAGGGTAGGGTATCTTCGGGTAGCTTAAGTGAGTAGGGAGGAAATACAAAGAAGTAAAGGTAAGGTCTGCAGAGAGAAAGTGGATATAGTAAGGTAGTGAAAAAAGCAAAAGAAAAGGATGGAGTAAGATGTAAAAGAGGGTGGTGAGGAGTGACTTGGGTTGTAGGAGGTTGAGTGAAGTTCAGCCTAAAACTGATATTAAGGAATTTAAGATAATTATGGGAGAGGTTGTTAACTTTCAGCAGGGATATTTCATGGGTGGAGACGGGAACGTGCTCTACAATACTGAAGATGCGTCAAGTGTACCTAGAAGGAAATATATAACAAAAGAGGGTAGATTTCTGAAGAAATATGTGAGTATTTGGAATGGAAGGTGTGAATTTATCATCAGGAACCCGGACTGAATTAGCATATTATTTCCCAAGGTATAATAACTGGTTTAGACTGGAAAATATCTTTCACAGGATCATAGGTATTTAATTTAGAGCTTTGAAACACATTCATTGACTGTTTCAAATCATGCACCAATCAAGAATGAGCTGCAGATGCAGGGTAGGCAAGTAATCAAGAATCACTGGTGTTTCCTACTTTGTTAAAAGGAGAGAAGTTTTAACGAACGGGTAATGGAAATGATTCAAGAGTTGTTAAGGAAGATACAAATTTCTTCAGAAGAAATAGCTCTAGGGAGTGCAGTAAAATAAAAAAAATGGAATTTAAAATATATTAGAAGTAAAAGAGGAGATATGAGGAGTAAGTGATAGGAATTCTTTAGAGGGGCTAGCAAATATTGTTAAAGGAAAAATAATGGAATATTTAGATAATATGCATGAGTTCAGAAAGGTTGCTGTTAAGCAAGTATTTTTGATAACACCATAACGCAAAAACTATTAGCATAACAATGTAGGGAACAGAAAATGTTAAGGGAAGTTTGACAGTTATGAAGTCCATGACAAGAAAAATAATCAGAATCTCTATAGAGGTATTAGAGATATTAGTCTTTGAAAATCTATATAAAGCAGAAGAGTGGGAAACCAAGAAAAGGCAGAAATGGAAATATTTATAGAAGGCTTAAAGGAAGAGGCAACTGAGGATTAGTAGCTAAGATAGAGTTGACCTAAAATGGTGATGTATAATCAATCAACAGGGAAGTCTGGAAGAAGAGAGGGTACTCCTGCGGAAGTCTGTTAGGATGGAAGGAATAAAGATCTGGAAGATTTTGTTTAACAATATTTTTAAAAGGGGGGAATTACCAACATCTTGCATCTTGAACGAAAGACATGCTACCCAAAAAGGGTAAATACCCTTCAGACACAGCTTTGTATGGACTGATTTCAGTTTTAAACCATGATTACCAAGTGTTTATACTAGCTAAGGTGTTGCCAAAAACTGATGGATCTAGATCATTGTTGTTTTAAGGAGGGGAGGAAAACATTTGACAAAGTTAAGGCAAAAGTCATGGTCCAGTGGAAACAGAATGTAAGGAGTTTAGATGCCTGTACTGTTTCTGGGTTTTGATGCAGAGAAAGATTCGGTAGAGTCAGATGGGATTTTATGATTAGGGCAATAGCAGCATTTGCATTCTCTGACAAAATAATGGGGTTAATTAGAAAGATATGTGGAGGGTCAGAGGCAGGAATTAGGATGTGGGAGAGTTCCTTTCTGACAAGGTGTGTTTGAACAGAGGGAGTAGGCAGGAGCTTATTTTGGGTTCCTATCAGAAGACCGAAGATGCATTTTGTCGAATGGGTTTTGGTCGAACTTCAAATGTCGAAAACGCAAAATGAAGAAGCGGCATATAAGTGAATTCCTTCCCTGGGAAAGAAGTCGCTTGGCCACTTCCATCACTTTGTGCCGTTTTCGGCACTGTAGTGCGATCTCGGAGTTGGTATATTTAAGTGAGGGGGGTAGGGGGAACTGTTTTAATGTGTTTTGTTTTTTTGTATGTTTTTTTGGGAAAAGTGATTTTTCCCCTGGGAAAGAAATCGCTGTTCTGGTTGTTCGATGTGTTGTGAATTCGAACTTTGGAGTTCGATATAAAAACGTTCGATCATTTGATCGTTCGTTGTTATAATATAGACCCTTTATTTTTTCCTTTGTGTTTTATACTTTGAGACATTGCCAGAGAAAGTAAGGAACTCATAAATTCAAGGATGTAAGTGGTATGGTAATCAAGAAAAAATAACATTACTTCCGATAATATTATTTTGTACTTGATAAATCCAGGAAAGGGCATTTAAGTATTGTGGAAAATGTTGAGACTTTTTTTTTTCAGAGTATAAAATAAATGAATATAAAACATAGGCCACAATGGGGAAACTGTTTCTACACATTGGTTCAGCAAAACCCATATTTAAGGGGACATGATTAAATGACATATTTAGGGTGTATGGATGAAAATTATTCTATTATAGCAGCTAAGGAAGAGGTAATAAATATTATACAAAAATTGAGAAGTTGAAGGGTGTTTACTATGGATATAGATAGTAAGATACATGAAATGAAAACGTTCCTAGTCCTGTTAATGTTATGTACTCGTGAGGCATATTTTTTATCAACCAGTGGAGAAGTTGTGGACCATATGTGATTATAAAGAATTAAAGGAATTTATTTGTTTGAGAGGAAAAGACTGCAAGAGTTAAAAGGGGTAAGTTGTTTCTCCCCATAGAGCAAAGTGCTTTAAGATTAGCAAATTTGAAGAGTGATTTTACAGTCGTGTTTTTTAAAAAAGAAAAACTTTTTAATGGCTTTGGTAAAAAGTGTTATTTTTTAAACACTGTATTAAATCACTTAAGACATAGGCAAATATACATTAACAGAAAATAAAACAAACATTTTAATATTTTTCCATTTAAATACAATATACATCACATATATTTCCTTACTATCACCAGTCCAACATTACAAAACATTGCTGAATTCCTGCCTTCACTTAAACCTCACTCCTCCTGAACATTACTATGCATGTGCATTGATCTGACAATTTTCATGTACTTTTATGTAATTTGATGTTTTCCTTTTCTAAAGGTACCTCTTTCAGTTCTTTTATTTCTTTACAATATTCAACACCTCAAATTCATTTGGTGTAGACTTTGATTTCCATTTTCTGGTAATTGATTTTTGGCAGCCAGCAGAATTAAACTTAAGACTAGGCAATTCAAATCCTGTATCCCAGCTCAAAAGGAACCATTTCCTTACTTCAGCCATTTGCTCACCCAGTATTTCTGCTTTTTTTAAAATATGTCAGCTCATCACACTTCCAAAACATGTGTTCTTTACCTCTTTCATCTTCTTCACGCCTCCAACATTTGCTATTTATCTGAGGAAAAAAATCTTTGAAGTCTGCTTGGGGTACAAAAAATACCTAAGCAAACACTTCCATTCAAAGATACTAAACCTTCTGTACTTGGCTGCATACATGGGAGCCATACATATTTCTTCTCATTGTTTTTTATAAATTGCCTTTTTGATCTCTATTTGCAATCTTTTCTAACCTCCTCTGATTGATATAGTTATTATGCAGTATTTTATATGCCCTACTAATTATCCCTTTTTTAACAGCTGATTCTGTTCTAGATTCAGCTAAAAACTCTACCAGAGCAGATTTCTCACTTAAAATTCCCCTACTCCCTTCTGTTTGCCTATACTTTGAGATCAAAATCTGGTAGGGGAGGATGGGGATGACTGCAGTTAGGGATATAGACATTAGGCAAGTGGGGGGGGGCTGGAATTTTGGAGAAAATTGGATAAAGAACCAAGGTATTGGGAGCAAATAACTAGAGAGGGAAGGGTAATAAAATGGGAAGAAGCCAAAAATTAATTTGGACTGCAGGTTACAAATTGCCTTTTCTGTCAAGGATTGCTTTCAGAGTATAGTCAAAGAGAAGGAAATAGGGGGTCCTAAACTAAAGACCAGCACTGGTAGAATTTTTAGTAGAATCTAGAACAGAAGTGGCTGTTAAAGAAATAATTAGTAGAGCATATAAAATATTGCATGATTTTAAGAATCAATCAGAGGAGGTTAGAAAGGATTGGGAAGAGAGAGATTGGATAAGCAATTCTCAAAGAAACAAAGGGAGGATATATATATGTCTCCGAAATATGCAAAAAAATCTAGATGATTTAGGATTTTTGCTTGGAAATGTTTACACAGCTATTTTAATAACCAAAGTAGAGAATTTTTCCTCGGGTAGACAGCAAATGTTGGAGGTGTGACAGGGAAGAAAGAGGTACTTGGGACCATATTTTCTGGGAGTGCTTTTTGTTGTTGAACTTTAAGGATTCCCTGCCAGATGCACTGTTGGAGATGCTGGGTGGGCGGATTAGTGTGACGAGGGAGATGCTTTTTCTGAGCAATGCTACAGAATCAGAATTGCCTAGACGTGGTAAGGCCTTGCTTTGTCTAATTATGGTGGCTGTCAAAAAAGCAGTTACTAGAAAATGGAAATCGAAATCTAAACAAACTATATTAGAAGTAGTGAATATTGTAACAGAGATACAACAACTGGAATTGAGATCTTTAGAAAAGGGTAGGAGCAAACTATGTTAGAAAAAATGGAATTGTGGGAACAATAAGTACAAGGGAGGAATGAGTTTTAAAAGAAGGCAGGACTTAAATGAGCTGTGTAATGTTTGACTAGAAACTATTGGGTAGGTTATAAGTGATGTATAATATCTGCAGCTGGGAGTGTGTCGGTATGATTTGTGATGTAAAATGCTTGCAACTAGGATTGTGTCAGTGTGGTTTGTTTTCATTTATATAAATGTATGATTGCTTATGTTGTAAGTGATGGTTTAGTATAGATGTTTCTTGTCTAACAAAATGGCATGGAAGGCAGTATCTAGCTTGCAATCAAAATGCCTTTACCTCATCCCACTCTATTGCCTTTCCTAGTTGATTTGTTTGCTCCCAATGGTTCCTTTGCCAGGTTTTTCCAGTAAATTCCAGCATCCTCTTTTTTTTTTTATTAAACAAGGCACATCTTTATTAAACAATCACTTATTACACAGGCAATCTTACATATATTTTGTGCATCCCTAATTGCATTCATCCCTATTGGCAGAATCTGTTTTTTCTCCATTCCTGTGTTGGCTTAGTTTTTCGAATACTTTCTGCTACTTTGAATATAATATTCTATATGATTATTGTTACTGTCCTTAAAGATCTGCATCCAAAATTCCAATCTCTCCTTGTTTCTTGAGCTTTCCCCCTTGTTTTGTCATCATCCATTTCCACTTTGAATTATAGGTATCTGCTTCTGCTATGTATGGGGACCCTTAACTGTGTAACTCTGAAATACCCCTTCAAATCAGGTAATCGCACTCTGCCTTGTTCTGTTCGAAGAATCAGCTTATCCCACTTGACATTCCTTAAGTGTCAGTGTCTCGTTTTTATTTTATTACCTTGTGTTTTTATTTTTATTATTGGCACATAATCTGAAATAGTTATTGGGTGTGTCTCTAGACCTTCAGTTACATGGAAATGTTTCTGTGAAAAGTAAATTCTGTATAGCCTAGCCCAATTTTTGTATCTTGGGGAATAATATGTAAATTCACTCAGAATTCATAGTACTGAATTCACATCTTCCATGCCAAATATTTTCATATTTTTTTTTTCAAAAGTCAACCCTCCTTTGTTATATTTTCCCATCTGGATACCCCAGGTACATTTTCACTGTTGCAAGTCAAATTCCATTCCCCACTTATAAGTTATATTTCTTGCAGAAAGCGGATTATTTCTCTCAGAATTTTCTTAAGATCCATTATAGCAGTTTTACATGGAGTATAAGTACATGTCATTGTAATCCTTCTCCCTTGCTAGTACCCCTTAGTATTATAACTCTACCATTATTATCTTTTTTATCCTCTTCTATCACTATTGGAGCTCCTCTTGCAATTAATGTAAGTACTTATCTTTTCCTTTATCCCAAGTATTCATAGGACCATAGGAAGTTACTAGGCTAATGGCTCTAGGGCTTTTGCAAGCCAACCCTAGTTCTACCTTTATTTCCACGAATAGCGCTTATTGTCCCTCTCCAAGAGGGTCACAGGTGGAACCCCAGGGTGAATTTATGTTTACACATCCAGTTGTCCAGATTGCATTTGAAGAGGGCCAATAAGGTGCTCTGTTTGACATGAAGTGGGAGTCTGTTCCAAAGGTGTGGTAACCTCTGGAGACACATCTGTCCCTCCAGCAGGTTCTATTAGTGTCACATACCAGGTTAAGGTCTTTAGAGCAAGTAACCCGTGTATTGTTTGACTTACAGATGTGCAGCATTTCCAGTAAAGCAGTGTCAGAGGTTGCCTTGTATGCAAGGTAAAGATTGCTGAGTAGTCTGTATGGAACAGAATAAAGTGACAGTGATTTCAGATGATCCACATAGGGCAGATGCTGAAGACCTTGAATTTTCCTTGTGAGGAACCTTTGTGGTTTCTCCAATTGCCGCAGGTACCTGGAAAGCTACATACCAAAAGGGATGTATTCAGTTATAGGTATAGGGAGGTTATAACTTCTTTTTTTCTGTAGTCTTACGAGATGAGCAGTATAGCATGCCCTTCTTCCCACTGTGGATACATGGTGGTCAAAGGTAAGGTTGCTGTCAACCTGTGTGCCCAGGTCTCTCACCAGTGTGTACTTACTTAAGATGTTGCTGTTGATGTGGTAGTTAGCTGGAACATCTTGTTTACCAAAAGGGATGATGATACATTTTTGGTACATTTTTTTTGCATTGAGTTTAAGGCCATGACTTTGGCATCAATCTTTTGTTCGTATAAGAACTCTTGTAGGATGATGGCATCATTTGGAGGTTCTATGACCGCTCTCAGTTTGCAATCATCAGCAAACTTTGTCAGACACAGTCCTTTAGTTTTTGCTTGTACTTCAGAGAAATTCCAAGCAGTAGAGGTCCCAGGACTGATCACTGTGGAACACCACTGGTTACAGGTCTGCTGCTGGAGGTGAATTTCCATATTTTGACTATGTGTTCTATCAGTGAGCCAGTTGGCGACCCATCTAATGATATAAGGGTTGATACCTTGCTGGGTGAGTTTGTCAATGATGCCTGAGTGGGGGATAGTGTCAAACGCATGGCTATGTCTGGGTAGGCTTTATGCACAAATTTTCCCTTGTCCAGAGCCTTTGGTGACTGTCTCAAAGAACTCCACCAGATTTAACAGGCATGATCTCCCTCTGACAAATACAAACTGATTAGGGTCAAGTGTTTGAAGATTACCTGTATCTTTGTTGATAAGGTCCATGATGATTTGCTGTGTGGCCTTCCAGATGAGGCTAGTTAGGCTAAATAGGTCTGTAGTTCCCAGGGTCTGTAAAAGCACCACCTTTGCACAAGGGAATAATGGTGGCTGCTTTCCATTCAGCTGTGATGAAACTGGTGCTTAGACTATGATGGAAAAAGAGTACTTAATGATGTTGCTAATTCGTTTTGGAGCCCATGAAGGATGCAGCCTTGGGATGTTATCGTGCCCCATAGATGCTGTGTTTTTGGCCTTCGAGAGGGCGTTTACAACCTGCTCTTTATAAATACAAAGTAGGGGTGGGTGGTAGGGATTTCATGGGTACATGTGGCATGGACAGGGGAGTGAAGTTTTCACAGAACCTGTCGGCTAACTGGTTAGCTATGTCCATAGGCTCAGTATATCTGGTATCATTAACTACCAGTTCAGCACAAATCTGGGCCTTTCCTTTTAGGTTATGGATGTAATTGAAGCACGCCTTATGGTTGTCCTTAGTTGAGGAAGCTAATTTGGATTTGTAGTTTTCTTTTGAGGACTTCACAAGAAGTCTTATTTGCTTGTTTAAGCTGAGACGGGAGTGTTTCCAATTTAGGGCTCACTCCCCCTTGCTCTTAGACAGTAATTTCTTCCTCATATTGTAAAGCTTGTTAATGGCAGCTGTCCAGGCAGGTTTGCTCTTTCTTGACGAGCTTGTTTTGGTTCTGTCATATACAGCCGAGTCAGTGCAGTTATATACAGGTGTTTGTATAAAGTATTGGTATAGAACTCTGCATAGTTGCCAGTTCTGTCTGAGGGAGGAGATGCAGTGAAGCTATTCATACCATCCCGTAAGACGTTATAATCTGCTTCGGAGAAGTTTTTTTTAGTTTAGTTGCTGCTGGGGGGGGGGGGGGGGGCAGGTGTGATTATTTCTTCAAATTAGACTGATTTTGGTCAGATCTCACCAGGGAAGACCTCATAGTGGGGGTGCTACAATGGTCCCCCATATTGGTAAGCACCAGATTGAGGAAGTTGGTACCCCCTGTGGAGGTGTCCACCAGCTGATCCAGGGCATTGGAGTTAAAGTCGAGGAACCTTTGGGCAAGTGAGTTTGAGCATGAGTAATTTACCCAGTCAATGGATGAGTAGTTAAAGTCACCCAAACCATGGTGTTCAGCTGTATCTTGATAGACTCAATTAGATTCAAATAGGTGTAGCGGGTGTCCTTATTCATGGAGGGGGTCCTGTAGACTGGCAATGACTTGAATAGGTATCCTACCAACGGTTAATTGTACTTGACGTATCTCAAGGGAATCATACTGTTTAACCATTCTGCAGGTGTATTTATCTTTAATGAATATTGAGACACCACCTCATTTTTTTTCACACCTTAAGTTTGTGGTCTGAATGTGTGGAAGGAAATATAACCCGGTAAGGCTGCACAGCCTTGAAGCAGGTCTCCTTGACTGCACAAATGTCTGCGTCTTCCAAGGTAAGAACTGCTTCCATTGAGTGCAGTTTTGAGTTAAGATTCCTAACATTTAACAGCATAATCTTGGGTTGTTTTTTGATGGCCTTTTTTGCTGTAAATTTTGTCCTTGAGACACTGCCTAAAAAAAGGTACTATGGGGGTGGCAAGAGACTTAGCCACTAGCCGAAATCCCAGAGGTGACAGATGAAGACTGTTTCTGGAAAGATTCTGCTGAATCACCATCCTGAAAACCTTCCTTTATCAAATTCACATGTCAGTTCTGTCCAAGTGTGTTTCCTGTAACATAGCTATTTCCACTCTACATGTTTTAATATGGTTCACTACTCTCTTCTTTTTTGTATTTATCTGTGGGATGATTGTCACTTAAAGACATTACAGAAAGCATCATTGTATTAAAAAGTTGTTATTCCCATTTGTTATGTATAACAGCTTTTTTGCTAAATGTCTAATTCCAGCTTTTGTGTTACATGTATGCACTGTTTGGCAGGTTGAACTTTTATACAGTTGATCTGAAGTAGTTTACTTCATTTGTCTTCAACCTGTGGGTCTTTGGATCCACATCGGATCCGACACGGCCGCATTTTCCAGCTATGGCTCCGAGCTCCATGCTCCTCCCCTTACCCATAATGCCTCCATCTCCCTTCTCCCCCCCAGATCTCATTTGCCACCTGAGAGGAAGCAGTGTGGTTCGAGCTCCAGAGTTTAGGAGTGTTCGTCAACAGTAATTTGTTCCCTTTTTTGGCCTTTCTATCTCTTAAGTTTTCTTCTACCTTTTTCTATACTTTCTCTGGGTTCTCTGTAGCAAAAAAAAAAAAAAAAGTAGTTTGTAGGCTTTGCTATCTTTCCTCCCCATTTTCTTCCAGTATGGTGCGCGCGCGTGTGTGTGTTTGGGTTGATTAAGGCATGGCGGACCCCCGAAGCCAGGCTTCAAAAGGTACACAGAGTGTCGCCATACACTTTCTCCGGCAGATGACCACACTCTGTGTGTGGTTTGCTTGGGGGTGGCTCACCTCCAGTCCCCCTGTCCTATTTGCGTAGGTTTAATCCCAGGGCACTTAAGGACAGGTGGGACAAACTGATCCTTAAGCGCCTGTTGCCCTCTTCTGCTGAGACTGAGGTCCCATCGTCCTCTGCTAGGAAAGCAGCGGCTGCTGCTTCGTCTTCCCCTTCTACAGCTTCTGGGACTCACCCTCCTGCCAGGAGGCCTGGGAAATGGGATAAAGCCAAGAAGGACCAGCCTCGCAAGCGATCCCCTGACTGCTTGTCGGAGGCCGGCCCCCCCACCAAAGGTTAAGCCTGTTTCCAGGCCAGTGACACCTTGGCTCAGGTCCCCTAGGTTCTCACGTGAGCCCGAGGTACAGGTTAGCTGGTCGCCCCATAGGCCTTCCCCCCACCAGCTTTCCTGGCCTACTTCGGCAGCATCCTTCCGCTCTACTTGGAGCTTGTCTGAGGCGGAGATGGACAAGATGATGCAGAGGTTTATCTGCACTCAAATCCAGACGGGAGTGTTGCCAGGGCCTTCTCCCACCGAAACGGGCTCCTTTCAGCCATTGTTTAGCCTGTCACTCCTTCTCCGATCCAACCTGCAGTTTCAGAGTCATTGGATCCAATGACGATCGGAGTAGAGGGGTTGGCGCCGACGGTACCCTGTACCTCGATGCCGGCCAGTGCCTTAAGTGTGTCGGATCCGAATGGATCAGACCTGAGCTCTCTGAGTTGGATTTGAAGGGGTGCTGTCTGCTCCGAGCTTGGAGAGAACCATTACCCTCAATGTCTCGGCTCCAGCTTCCCGGTTGGATTAGGAGGAGCGGCTTCTGCTCAGTCAGCCCAAAAGGTCCGTTCCCTGTCGGCATTTGACGTGGTGGAGAGGGTTCTCGCAGGGTCGAGGCCTCTGACCATTTAGTCTTTGGAGGCTGTCCAGACCCCCCCCTGACTTTGAGTGTGGTTCCGACCATCTTGCCCTGTAAGGGACAGCCCATAGCCGTGGTGCCCCAGGAAGTTCCTCCCTTGGAATAACCTGCTTGCGAGACCTCCCCAGACGGTCCCCCTGAGGAGCGCCCCCCCCCCCCTTCAAGCATAGGTGTAAAAGGAGGCACTTGGACTCACCTCCAGATTCTGTCACTGAAGACGTGGACCTGGATGAAGGGGAAGGTTCTCCAAGATCACCCACTCCCCTTCGCCAATGAGTGGAGTAGTCTGCCCTAAAACCAACCTCTGACTAGTTCATTTTTCTGGAGTCATTCGGCTCTGGCCCATCTACCTCTTGGGTGTCCCCTCCTGCCGATCCACTTGTGGAATTGATAACATCTAGGGCTTGGCTTGGAAGGAGCCAGAAACCATAGAGCCAATATCCAAGCGCCCGGACAACGTCTTAAGCCCCCCTCGGACAAGTTACACTGGCACAAGGGGTCCCCTCTAGATGCTATGATGGTGGCTGCGGCCACCAAAAAGAAACTCACCCAGGAGAGTTCCACAGTCCATCCGCCTGACCGAGAGCATTGGATCATTTTGGGAAGTGAGTTTATGCTTTAGCAACCTTCTGTGTGACTGTGCTGAACTACATGGTGCACGTCATTCGATTCCAGAGAGATCTGGTCAAGGAAGTCAAGGAGCTGACCCCTGGGTTCATGTCGGCAGAGGACAGAAAGACGTTCGATGCACGAATGGCCATCCTGAAATCTGTAGCCAACACGTCTATGTGTTTGCTCTCCCATGCCACGAAGGGAGCCACATGGGTGGCAGGGTCAGGCGTTGCCATCCGGCATCACGCCTGACTCCGCTTATGTCAGTTCTCGGAGCCCTTCAAGGTGTCTTTTACCAACCCCCCTTATGATGTTTTTTTCCTTTTTGGGAAGACGGTCAGAGAGACTTTTGTCCAGAGGAAGAAGGACAGGAAGACACTGTCTGCTGTGGGGTTGCTTCTCACTGCCTCAAAGGTCCTTTTCCAGGAACCAGTGTGGCCAGAAGATGTGGTTTTGCAAGTCTCAGGCATTTTCCCGAGAAGTTCAGGACCCGCCTTCCACCAGAGGCAGAGGGGGGATATGATAGATGCAGCCCTAGAGGCAGAGGGGGTCCTAGGAATTTCGGGTCCTGAAAACCTTTCGCTGATAAACCCAGGCAGCAGCCCTGAGGTGTTGCCTAACTGTCCATCTCTGGGGCAGTCGGAGGTCGCTTGTCGCTTCACCCACTAGCATGGGAGTCCATCACTACAGATCAGTGGGTGCTGCGAGTCATATCCAGTGGATATTTTGTTCTGTTCAAGGATCCTCCCCCATCCAACAGAGCCCTCCCAGACGTTCCAGCCATGCAACGGGAGAAGGCAGCAGTGCAGGTAGAATCACTGCTAAGAAAACGAATCATCCAACTGGCCCCCCCAGACCAGTCTGGATCTGGAGATTATTCCAGGTTCTTTTTAGTGCCAAAAAAGGTGGGGGGACCTCAGACCAATATTGGATTTGTCCAAACTGAACCTATCAGTAACCAAAACAAAATTCCGGATGGTCACGATTCAGTCTATCCTGCCCTGTCTACAGGCCAGAGACTGGACGTGCTCAATCGACCTCCAGGACACGTACTATCACATCAAGATGGACAGGTGCTCCTGGAGGTTCCTTCGCTTCCAGTTGGGAGCCAATCATTACCAATTTCAAGCCCTCCCCTTTGGTCTCACCACAGCCCGCCCCCCCCCCCCCCCCGAGTGTTTACCAAGGTAATGGCAGTTGTAGTGGCTCACCTGAGGCTTCAGGGCATTCAGGTCTTTCGGTGCCTGGATGATTGGTTCTTTACTGCCCCTTCAGAGCATCTACTCTGCCAGGCCAGGGACTCCTTCCTTCAGCTAGCCAATAGGTTGGGCATTACAATCAATATGAACAAGTCTGCTCTTCACCTGGTTCAGATTTTAGATTTCCTCGGGGCACGACTGGACACAATACAAACTAAGGTGCCCCTTACGTCAGACAGGATATGCAGTTTGAGGTTACACGTCTTACACATTCTTCAGACCCATTTACCAACAGCCGAATCAGTGTTTAGGGCTCTAGGTTCCATGGCGGCCACGATAAATCTTCCAATGGCGCGCCTTCATATGAGGGTACTGCAATTGGCACTGGCAGTTCAGTGGTCACTGTTAGACCTTCCATTGACTTTTCCAGTGAGAATTTCAAAAGTGTGCAGGGACTCCCTTTGGTGGTGGATTCAGTCCCTGGATCTCCTCAAGAGACATCCGTTTCAACCTCCTTTCCTCAAGGCCACAGTCACCACGGGAGCCTCCCTACTAGGGTGGGGAGGCACTGCTCAGGAAGGACATTCCAAGGCACGTGGTCCTCTTCTGAAACCTATTTGCACATCAGTGTTCTAGAGACGAGAGTGGTTCTTCTTGGATTACAGGCCCTCCATGCTCATCTTCCTCTGGGAATGATTGCAGTTCAGACAATATGTCAGTGGTCTGGTATATCAGCAAACAAGTGCAAACCAGATCTTATCCCTTATGTTGAGATGCCATGAGTGTGTGGGGATGGGCAACCTCCACCGGCCGCTTTCTGGTGGCAACGCACATCCCGGGACGGTCCAACATTCTAGTGGACAGGCTCAGCAGCTCGATCCTGATGCCTTATGAGTAGTCTCTGAATCTTTCAGTAGCGGAACAGATCTTCCTAGAGTGGGGTCGTCCTTGCTGCGATCTCTTTGCATCTCCTTCCAACGCGAAATGCAGTGAGTTTTTCACTCTGGACCCCCCCCCCCGGGGGGGGGGAGCCTTCAGAGACTCTGATTCATGCTTGACCTCCCGTGCTTCTTTATGCATATCCTCCTCTTCCCCTTATGTCAATGTTTCTACAGAAAGCCCGAAGGCTGGGGAGCACTGTGATCCTCATTGCCCCATTCTGGCCTCGACAGATTTGGTTTCTCTTACTCAGGTGTCATCTAGTTATTTCACCATGGACCTTGGATCCGGTCCCGGATCTGCTCTCACATCCCTCTGGGATACCTCATCCAGATCTGGAAAGTCTGAAGCTCACTACTTGGTTGCTGCAGTTCCCATGATTATTAGGACTCCCAGTCTGTCATCTCCTGTTAAGTCCATTGTGGTGGCGGCTAATAAATCGTCCACCAAAAAAGTCTACCATAGTAAATTGAAACGCTTTTCTATATGGGCCAATCTGAAGTTTTAAATTTTCTAGCTAGCATTTTTCATCAGGGCGCAAGTTCCTCTATGGTGAAAGTCCAACTAGCAGCCATCTCTAATTTTCATGTTGGGGTAAACATGTCTTCATTGGCTTCCTCTAAACTTTGTAAAACCTTTCTCAAAGGTGACTTTCTTCTCAGACCCCTGGTTAAGGATCCGATTCCGCCGTGGAACCTCACTTTGTTGTTGCAGGCATTGGTTTCTCCCCCCTTTGAGCCTACGGCATCTGTGGATCTACAATTCTTGACCTGGAAAACTGCCTTCTTGGTTGCCATCACATCTGCTAGAAGGCTGTTGGACCTTCAAGCTCATTATATCAGTCCCTTATATGATATTTCATAAAGATAGAGTGTCACTATGCACCTACCCGTCCTTCCTTCCCAAGGTAGCTTTGGAAGCCAATATTAATCAGACCGTCAATTTGCCAGTATTTTTTCCTAACTACCTGAACAAAGTGGAATACAAATTACATTTACTGGACGTCCATAGGCAGTCGAGGTTTTATTTTCACAGGACTAAACCTTTCCGCAAGTCTGATCAACTTTTTGTGTCCTATGCCAAGCCCTTCTTTGGTAAACCTGTTTCAAAAGTGACAATTGCTCGCTGAATTTCACTATGCATTGGCCAGGCTTATTCAGATCTAAGTTTGTCTCTACCGTGGCTACATCAGCAGCCTTTTGATGTAGGGTCTCCTTGGATGATATTTGTTCAGCTGCTACTTGGGCCTCATTTCACACCTTTATTTCTCATTATAAACTGGATTTGGTCTCTAGGAGTAGAGCATCCTTTGGCTCTGCGGTGCTCCGGAATATCCTTCCATGAGTTAGGTAGCTGGGGACTCTGTCCCACAGCTTGAAGAGCAAATGGGTAAACTACTTCAGATAAAGAAGTTATGTACTTTCCATAACGTTTCATCTGGGTAGTTCTACTTCATTTGTCTTCAACCGTCCCCCTCCTTCCCCCTAACCTTATCCTTTAGAATATGACATGTCCCTTGCACCAGGCGGTTATTGTTGGGATCTTTGGTTCTGTCAAGGCTAAAGTTCTTTTGTGTCATTTGGTGTTTGATGATAAGGTGTCATTGGGTCGGGTGTCTGATACCTGTTGGGCAGCAAACTCGATCTGAAGGGAAAGGGAGATGGGGGCATTATGGGTAAGGGGAGGAGCATGGAGCTCGGAGCCGTAGCTGGAAAATGTGGCCAAGTCAGATCCGATGTGGATGTGAAGACCTACAGGTTGAAAACAAATGAAGTAGAACTACTCAGATGAAACTTTATGGTGAGTACATAACTTCTTTTTTCTTGTCATATCCATTTGAGCCTGTGTCACATCTTAGAAAACTTCTTGTTTTATTGAAAACCCTCAAAAGAATACAAAAAAAAAAACAAATACAGCCCCCAAATCCCCTAAAACCTATTAAGTTAATACTAACATACAAAACTATGTACATCTTCAAATATTAAAGTTTTACCCTCCTACTAGGACTAAAGGTCCCAAACTTACAGCCGCACTCACAGACCTTGGTTAACCCAAAAGAAAGGATTTTATGTTATCTTCATTAATTCCTCAGTGAATGGGTCTGGGATCTGACCCTTGGCTCTTACTCTGCTGCTTTTTTCTCTGACTCTCCAGCTCCTCCCTTTACTCATAAAGCCACTAACAACTGCATTACTCAAGTCTCGTTTGCTGCTCTAATGATTCGGTTGGGATTGCATTCTCTTTTTGGGATAATGAGTAAAAACGTTATAGTTTAACTTTTTTTCTTGTTTATTACCCTATGTAGAAACCTTCTCATTCCCTGCTAAATTAGTTTATCTTTTTTGCATCCTTCTTCCTTCCTTTGATATTCGTCCTTACCATCACTGGGAATTTTTCCTTTTCATTCTCTGTAAGGTAGTACTATTACCATTGTTGCTGTGTGTATATATATGTGTATATATATATATATATATATATATATATATATATATATATATATATATATATATATATGATGCATGTGTGTGTGTGTGTGTGTATAAGTATATATATATATATGTATAAATATATATATATATATATATATATATATATATATATATGTGTGTGTGTATGTATATATATATATATATATATATATATATATATATATATATACATATATATATATATATATATATATATATATATATATATATATATATATATATATATATATATATATATATATAAATCTTTAAATCTTTTTGACTGGTTTCTTGCCATTAGGCATTATTCATAACATGGTTGAAAAGCCTACGAGATTTAAAAAGTGCACTTTCTGTTGGCACAAGATACCCAGCTCTGATGCTCACAGGGAGTGCATTTATTGTCTAGGCCCTTCTGACCTTGATACTCCTTGTACTATTTGTGCTGGCTTCAACACTAGAGCTATCCATGATTGGCACAACAAATTAGTGCTTAAGGGCCTTAACCCTGCTTCTTTGCCATCTTCTGCTATGTATACTTCAGGGTCTCAAACCCCTTCTCAGAATCAAGATCTACAGAGCCCAGGGAGCATAGAAAGTGCTCTCCTGTCAGGTCTCCCAAATCTGCTGAGAGATCGGAGCCTCCAGCTAAGATTTCAGAACACTCTGATCCAAAATCTTTGGATCCTACAGATTCTATTTGAAAATCTCCTTGGCTCTAAAGCCATTATTTTTCGTTGAAGCTAGTGCCCTCAAGACTGAGGTCTGTTTTCCTACAAGAGACTCCAAGAAAGTCTTCTCGTACTCCTTCCACTTCCTCTTCGATCAGGTCCAAGCAAAGTCTTTCCAAAGCTGAGGTGGATAGGAGAATGAGAAAATTTCTCAGAACACCTGCCTAGTTGGGGATTTAACTGTCTGCGTCTCCCATCGGATCCAGAAGCATTAAACCTCCCTCACATACCGTCATTGCTCCTTCTTGACCTGCCCTTCTTTTTTGGAGCCCTCAGATCCAAGATCTCCAAGAGTCATACCATCGGATCCGAAGATGCTTTGATCTTCGACTCTTCCCTGATATGGTCGGCTCCAACTCCCCTTGAGCAAGATGTGTCTTGGAGCTGAAGTGTTGGCGTTAGATCCTAGGGGAATGATCTTGACTTTGAAGCTTTCAGAGTAGCCGCTTCCCCTCCAGGCATCTATATTAGACAGCTCGGCTCTGACTCCTCCTTCAGAGGAGATGGTCAGAGAGGGCTCTGGTTTGTCTGATCTGAGAGTTTCGGGTCTGGTTAGATTGAGCTTGGCTTCTCCTGGTCCCTCTGCCTTCAAGGTAATGGAGAGGGTTTTCACCCCCCCCCCCCCAGAGAGCTGTGTCAACTCCTAGTTCTTCCAATCCCTGTTCCCTGTTCTGATCCTGTGTCTTGAGTGTTGTCTTCCTACTGCACAGGGACAGCCAGCCTGTAAGAGCTTCCAGGCAGTTGCAGTGCCCACCTTTTCTGATACCTCTCCAGGACACCCCACTGAAGAGATCCCCCGAAAGAGGTTGCGCAAAAAGATGCACTTAGATTCCCCACAGGAATCTTTGAAAGAAGACACTGATTTTGTTGAAGGGGAATGCTGCCCTACATCTCCGTCAGAAGATGTCTCCTTTGGAGACATTCTAGAAAATCCTGCACCAAAAATGTGTACGGTCTTCTGAAGTCCTTTCCCAGGATTAGTCTGTGTTCCTTGAATCCTTTGGGTCTGGCCATCTACATTTAGTGTTACCCCCCCCCCCCGACAGATGAGCTTTTATATCTTGTCTCCCGCCAGCCATGGAAGGAACCGGACATCATAGAACCAGTTCCAAGATGTCTGGATATGATTCTTGGAGCACCTAGAGACTGACAATATTGGAGTAAGCAAACCCCTATAGATGCCATGGTTGTTGTGGCAGCCACCAATAAGGAACTGGCTGAACAGATCTCCTCTGTCCATCCTTTTAATAGAGAATCTAGGACCTTGGACAGGTATGGGAAGTGAGTTTATGCCTCAGCGACCTTTACCTTATGGTCGCTAAACTATCTGGCTCACTTCACTAGACTTAATTAAGGAACTATCTAACTCTATCCCTGGGTCCATTTCAGAGGACGAAGAGAAGGCTTAGTCCGCCCAACTGGCAACCCTACAATTTCAATGCGTCCATGACATTAATCTCTAAAGCAGCTGAACATTCCTCAAGGGCTCCAAGTTCAGACATAGCCATCAGAAGGCATCCCTGGATGCGATTATGAGATTTTCTGGCGCTCTTTAATGCGTCATTTATCAATGCTTCCTTTGATGGATGTTCTCTGGG
Source organism: Protopterus annectens (assembly GCF_019279795.1). NCBI lineage: Eukaryota > Metazoa > Chordata > Ceratodontiformes > Protopteridae > Protopterus > Protopterus annectens. Next base: position 484,584,352 of record NC_056726.1, on the reverse strand, counting down.
CCCACTGTTCAAGACACTTTCCCACAGTGAGCAAGATGGAAAGATCTTGTCTGCTGTGGGAATCTGTTTTTCTACCCCACAGAGACCTATTTCAAGAAATCAGTGTGATAGTAAGAATATGTGCTTTCGGAAATCTCAGGTTCCTTTTCAAGACTCACACAGAGGGGGGGGTCCACCAAACCAGGGCTTCTGTGATTCATTCTCG